>NC_021166.2:56342378-56351758 GCF_000331145.2 Cicer arietinum | reverse complement strand
GACGACATCGTACATGTGGGACTGGGGTCATTTAGGTGGACATCATTGATATAAATTTAATGTATTTTGTTTTTTCAAATTTGATTGATGTACTTTTTTATTATTAATTTAATGTATTTCATTTCGTTTTCAAGTTATCAATATCAATTTCTTTTCATTTAATTGTTATTATTATTTAATTTTTAATATCATTTTAAGTATAATAATTTTTAATTAAAAGTATAATAGTTATTTATTATAATAATAACAATAATTAAAATATAACATTTATTAATAATTAATTATTAACGTATTTTTAATTAATTATTAGTATTTTTATTTTTTAAATAATTAAATTAATAATTTAATGTATTTCATTTTATTTTCATGTTATCAATATAAATTTCTTTTCATTTAATTGTTATCATTATTTAATTTTTATTATCATTTAATTTATTTATTTAATCACTTTAATTATAATAATTTTTAATTATACCTATAATAATTATTTATAATAATAATAATAATAATGATAATAATAATAATAATAATAATTAAAATATAAATTTTATTTATAATTTATTACTATACTTTATGGTAATTTAATATTAGTATTTTATTTTTTAAATAATTAAATTAATAATTTTAATAATAAAGTAACTTTAAAATATAACAAAAAAAAAAAAAAACCCAGTGGGAGGTCGCTTTCCCAGGAAACGACCTCCTGTTTACATTGCAAAATTTCCTCTTCAAGAGGTCGCTTCCCCAGGGAACGACTTCCTGAAGGAACGAAAAAGTAGGGCATTTCAGGAATATTGTTTCAAAGTAGGGTAGATAGGGAATAAAAAAAAAAAAAGAGGATATATGCATCAAAATCCCTAAAATATTATTAAAAATAAAATATTTGATTAATCAAGTGTCAAATATTATATTTTTAATTTTAAAAATTTTCGTCAATATTTAATATTTGATGTGGATATTGTTGATATTAGCACGTAAATGCATACACAAATATTTATTTATTAATTTATTTAGTGAATATTATAATCGGCTTCTAAGATAAAAAAAGTTATACTTAAAATTTTATATAAGATTTTATCAATTTGTATTGTTATTTTTATTTTAATACTAAATTAGAATTAATTTGTATGTGATTTACTAAAATTAGTTTAAATATCATATTTTATTTGATTTAAATTTTAAATTAGGTTAGATCAAATTTAAAATTAAAATAAAATTTCATTCAATTATTTGATTAGATAAATAATAATAAAATTATAAATAAAAGTGTAAAAACGCAAGTCATCATCCTATAAAAAAAAAATGCAAGTCATCAATAATTTCAACAAACTTTGCCAACGACAATTAAAACTTTTATATATTTTAAGAAAATGAAATTTCAGAAATATAAAAATATGTCGGTTAATGAAGACAAAAATAGTGTTTTTGTGGGTTCAAAATAATGTACTATTACTTTTCTTGACAGAATAATGTACTAATACTAATTTAGTTTGTTTGAATGTTCAACCGTGATTCTGCAGTACTATACTTCTTTAATTAATGCACTAATGAATAATATGGGGTCCATTAATTACGTCAACCATTCGTGCTAAAGGTGTTTGTTTATTAGTGCTTTAAGACATTTAATCAAAACCCACCCTCTATAATCAATGAATCTACTACTAGAAGGATATCAATGCTTCACTTTCGGCTCAATCCAATTATCCAAACAAACAAATTACACCTCAATTTCAATTTCTAAACATTGTGAGAACATTAGTTTTTGGTTGATACTAAAGATTTATCATCCTTTATATATGGATTTGTCTAGTAAGACCTAATATGATTGAGTACAACTCAACTTCATCACTCTCACCTAGATTCCAACTATTTTTTGATGGCCTTGATTGTGGATAACTCGGTTCATATTAACTATGTTATTTATTGTTTTTGACTAACAACTTAAAATATTAATGGAGTAAACAATAACATAATATGTAATATTTATAATTCATTAAAGTAAGTTTTGATTTTTATATAAGTATTTGTTCCAAATGGGCTCAAGGCTCAATCCTTTCTTTCTGATACACATAGGCCCAACATTTTTTGGCCCTTAACTACACTTAGTCTTAATCTTAAATACTAGTCGACTATAATCCTAATATCTAGGAAGAGACAAAGGTAGAGATTGTGACGCAATATTAGTTGAGTTGTGGTATTTTTGTCTTTTATAGACTCAATTTCCACACTATATATATCATTATTCAGATTCAATGAAATGTATATTTTTTATATCTTAATAATACTTCTCACTCATCTGAAACAACTAGTTACTTAGAATATAATAATGCTTACAAGTACCACCTCGACCTCGAAACATGAATCAATGTTCATCAGTTTGGTGTGGCCTTCATCCTTGATCCACTTGGGATTAGTATTAATTTTATTTGTATTCATTTACATTTTAATTCTATCACATACTTTAAATACGAGCCTATGAATTTTATAATCTTATACAAGTGTCTAGGGATGTTCATAAGTATGATTCAACCCACGAATCTGGTCATACAAACTAATTTAAATCTGCATTTGACTTATAGGTATAATTTAGTTGTTGTATTTAATTTGACGATTTGTTAATAATTTAGTTGTTTTATGTATTTTGTTATGTTTGTAAATATATTTTAACTATTGAATGACTCAATTAAATTTTGTGATTATTAATATGTTCAAGTATTAAAATTTGGGTTTAAATCCATCCCTATAAATATAGATTCTCTCATTTAAATTTAATCATCTAAATTTATTAACAAGACACACTAGGATAAAAATGACATTTTCTTCTGTTTTATTAAATTCCACACGATATTAATGATAACTAAACCTAAATTAAAATTTAAAAGATTACTCAAAATCATTTTAAAAAGATATAACCCTAATCACTTCAATAAAAAAAAAACGTGAAGCATTTGTGGTTGTTTTCTTGTTGATAATCCAATTGGGCACAACCTTTAAGCTTTATCATCCCTCTTGAAGCTCTTAAACCAAAAAAATTATTCTCCTAACGTTGTACGTGTTTTCCAAATCTATTTTGAAAAAGTTGTTTGCGAAATTTTTTATTTCTAGAATTTGGTTTGAAGGCATACGTTGAAAAGAAAGCAATGAAGAAGTTCGAGACCAATATAAAGAAACTTATGGGCTTTCTTTTTGTTCTTCCGGTGGTGTTGAAGAACATTTAGTGTTCTTGCTATAAGAAATTTGTATCTTCCATTTTAGTGTTAGATATTTTTCTTTTAAAATTTTATTTTATTTTATAGAATTACGGGATTCTAAAACAACTCAAACCGTTACGAAATTTCCTTGTTTGCTAGTGTGAAATTATGATTAAGTTAATTTTTGTGCAAGTTCACTGATGAAGTTCAACAAGATAGATCAATAGTTCTTTCACAAAGTATCTATATTTTAAAAATTTAACAATAATAAATTAAAATATTTCATGTTAAATATTTCATTTTAATAATTTAAATTAAAACATTTCATGTTAATATTTAAATTGTAATAAATTAAATATAAATAAATTGTTAATATATAATTTAAAATCATGATATCAAATGTGAGTTTTTAAGGATTACATAATTAGAAAGAAAAAAATGAATAAATTGTTTCAAGATAATACTTCGTAGTAGATTTCATTTAAAAAATTCATGTTGAGTTTACTATTAGAGGTATTCTCTTAATTTAAATATAACGGAGTATAGGATTCATGAAAGAGAGAAAAAGTAAAATATTTTATTTTATATTTTTTAATTTATAACATTTTAAATTATAACTTAATTTTTTTATAATTTTAAAATAATTTGATTATTTTAAAATTGTGGTTGATTAAAAAACATTAAATTGTCTTGGTCAACATGCCACATAATTAGTAAATTTAAATAAAGAATAAAAAGCAGAGAACATGATGTTACAAAGATGATGTTACTACTAGTTAGCACAAGCTATGGTGCTTATGACTATTACAAGATGGTCCAACATGACCAACAACCTATTGTGCACAACCAACATTAAAGTTCTCATGCAAACACAATATACAATTCAAATTCACTTTTCATGGGTTGTGACCTTCCAATCACACTAGATCTCGACAAACTTCTTGCTCCCAATTTCAAATAGTTGAGTTTACATATCTAAGTCTAATTTCTCTTCTATCATCGTGCTTGTAAGTTTTTATGCGTTTAAGCCACTGATAATTGATATATATAATTAAAAATTATATTCAATTTATTAATTAAAATATAAAAACTTGACACCCCAATAGAACACATATTCATGGATAAACATGACATATGTTCATCCATGTTTTTGGAAGTATGAATGGGATAAATATGATATGTATTTAAATAAAAGTTCACTTCGTTTGTATTTTATCCTTATCATTAATTGTAATTATTTGAGTTATTTGTTAAATCTCTTTGCATATGTAAAATGTTGCATTTCATGTTTTTTTTACTACTAGTTAGCACAAACTATGGTGCTTATGACTATTACAAGATGATGCAACAATGGCCAACAACCTATTGTGCACAACCAACTTTAAAGTTCCCATGCAAACCCAATATACCAATCAATTTCATTTTTCATGGGTTGTGACCTTCCAATCATACTAATCTCAACCAACTTCTTGCCCCCAATTTCAAATAGTTGAGTTTACATATCTAAGTCTAATTTCTCTTCTATCATCGAGTTTGTAATTTTTTATGCGTTTAGCAACTGCAAATTCATATATATATTCAAAAATTATATTTAATTTATTAATTAAAATATTAAAACTTGGCACTCTAATAGAACACATATTCATGGATAAACATAACATATGTTAATTCATGTTTTTTGGAACTATGAATGAGATAAATACGATATATATTCATCCATGTTTTTTTTCATTGCCTGTTTAAATGAAAGTTCACTTCATTTGTATTTGAACCTTATCATTAATTGTAATTGTTTCAGTTATTTGTTGAATCTCTTTGCATATGAAAAATGTTGCGTTTCACGTTTTTTTACTATTAGTTAGCACAAGCTATGATGCTTATGACTATTACAAGATGGTCCAACAATGGCCAACAACCAACATTAAAGTTCTCATGGAAACACAATATAAAATTCAAATTCACTTTTCATGGGTTGTGACCTTCCAATCTCACTAGATCTCGACAAACTTCTTGCTCTCAATTTCAAATAGTTGAGTTTAGATATCTAAGTCTAATTTCTCTTCTATCGTCGTGCTTGCAAGTTTTTACGCGCTTAAGCAACTAATAATTCATATATATAATTAAAAATTATATTCAATTTATTAATTAAAATATCAAAACTTGACACCCCAATAGAACACATATTCATGGATAAACATGACATATGTTCATCCATGTTTTTTGGAAGTATGAATGGGATAAATATAATATGTATTTAAATGAAAGTTCACTTCATTTGTGTTTTATCCTTATCATTAATTGTAATTATTTGAGTTATTTGTTAAATCTCTTTGCATATGAAAAATGTTGTATTTCATGTTTTTTTCTAGTAGTTAGCACAAGTTATGGTGCTTATGACTATTACAAGATGGTGCAACAATGACCAACAACCTATTGTGCACAACCAACTTTAAAGTTCCCATGCAAACCCAATATACTAATCAATTTCATTTTTCATGGGTTGCGTGCGACCTTCCAATCACACTAGATCTCAATCAACTTCTTGCTCCCAATTTCAATTAGTTGAGTTTACATATATAAGTCTAATTTCTCTTCTATCATCGAGTTTGTAATTTTTTATGCGTTTAGCAACTGCAAATTCATATATATATATTCACAAATTATATTTAACTTATTAATTAAAATATTAAAACTTGACACTCTAATAGAACACATATTCATGGATAAACATAACATATGTTAATTCATGTTTTTTGGAACTATGAATGGGATAAATACGATATATATTCATCCATGTTTTTTTTCATTGCCTGTTTAAATGAAAGTTCACTTCATTTGTATTTGAACCTTATCATTAATTGTAATTGTTTCAATTATTTGTTGAATCTCTTTGCATATGAAAAATGTTGCATTTCATGTTTTTTTACTACTAGTTAGCACAAGCTATGATGCTTATGACTATTACAAGATGGTCCAACAATGGCCAACAACCAACATTAAAGTTCTCATGGAAAAACAATATAAAATTCAAATTCACTTTTCAAGGGTTGTGACCTTCCAATCTCACTAGATCTCGACAAACTTCTTGCTCCCAATTTCAAATAGTTGAGTTTAGATATCTAAGTCTAATTTCTCTTCTATCGTCGTGCTTGCAAGTTTTTACGCGCTTAAGCAACTGATAATTCATATATATAATTAAAAATTATATTCAATTTATTAATTAAAATATTAAAACTTGACACCCCAATAGTACACATATTCATGGATAAACATGACATATGTTCATCCATGTTTTTTGGAAGTATGAATGGGATAAATATAATATGTATTTAAATGAAAGTTCACTTCATTTGTGTTTTATCCTTATCATTAATTGTAATTATTTGAGTTATTTGTTAAATCTCTTTGCATATGAAAAATATTGTATTTCATGTTTTTTTCTACTAGTTAGCACAAGTTATGGTGCTTATGACTATTACAAGATGGTGCAACAATGGCCAACAACCTATTGTGCACAACCAACTTTAAAGTTCCCATGCAAACCCAATATACTAATCAATTTCATTTTTCATGGGTTGCGTGCGACCTTCCAATCACATTAGATATCAATCAACTTCTTGCTCCCAATTTCAATTAGTTGAGTTTACATATCTAAGTCTAATTTCTCTTCTATCATCGAGTTTGTAATTTTTTATGCGTTCAGCAACTGCAAATTCATATATATATTCAAAAATTATATTTAATTTATTAATTAAAATATTAAAACTTGGCACACTAATAGAACACATATTCATGGATAAACATGACATACGTTCATTCATGTTTTTTGGAAGTATGAATGGGATAAATATGATATATGTTCGTCCATGTTTTTTTTCTTTGTTTGTTTAAATGAAAGTTCACTTCATATGTATTTGATCCTTATCATTAATTGTAATTGTTTGAGTTATTTGTTGAATCTCTTTGCATATGAAAAATGTCACGTTTCATGTTTTTTTACTACTAGTTAGCACAAGCTATGGTGCTTATGACTATTACAAGATAGTCCAACAATGACCAACAACCTATTGTGCACAACCAACATTAAAGTTCTCATGCAAACACAATATACAGTTCAAATTCACTTTTCACGGGTTGTGACCTTTCAATCACACTGGATCTCGACAAACTTCTTGCTCCAAATTTCAAATAGTTGAGTTTACATATCTAAGTCTAATTTCTCTTCTATCATCGTGCTTGTAAGTTTTTATGCGTTTAAGCAACTGATAATTCATATATATAATCAAAAATTATATTCAATTTATTAATTAAAATATTAAAACTTGACACCCCAATAAAACACATATTCATGGATAAACATGACATATGTTCATCACTGTTTTTTGGAAGTATGAATGGGATAAATATGATATGTATTTAAATGAAAGTTCACTTCATTTGTATTTGATCCTTATCATTAATTGTAATTGTTTGAGTTATTTGTTAACTCTCTTTGCATATGAAAAATGTTACATTTCATGTTTTTTTTACTACTAGTTAGCACAAGTTATGGTGCTTATGACTATTACAAGATTGTGCAACAATGACCAACAACCTATTGTGCACAACCAACATTAAAGTTCTCATGCAAACACAATATACAATTCAAATTCACTTTTCATGGGTTGTGACCTTCCAATCACACTGGATCTCGACCAACTTCTTGCTCCCAATTTCAAATAGTTGAGTTTACATATCTAAGTCTAATTTCTCTTCTATCATCGTGCTTGTAAGTTTTTATGCGTTTAAGCAACTGATAATTCATATATATAATCAAAAATTATATTCAATTTATTAATTAAAATATTAAAACTTGACACCCCAATAAAACACATATTCATGGATAAACATGACATATGTTCATCACTGTTTTTTGGAAGTATGAATGGGATAAATATGATATGTATTTAAATGAAAGTTCACTTCATTTGTAATTTATCCTTATCATTAATTGTAATTATTTGAGTTATTTGTTAAATCTCTTTGCATATGAAAAATGTTGCATTTCATGTTTTTTTTACTACTAGTTAGCACAAGCTATGGTGCTTATGACTATTACAAGATGGTGCAGCAATGGCCAACAATCTATTGTGCACAACCAACTTCAAAGTTCCCATGCAAACCCAATATACCAATCAATTTACTTTTCATGGGTCGTGACCTTCCAATAACACTAGATCTCAACCAACTTCTTGCTCCCAATTTCAAATAGTTGAGTTTACATATCTAAGTCTAATTTCTCTTCTATCATCGAGTTTGTAATTTTTTATGGGTTTAGCAACTGCAAATTCATATATATATTCAAAAATTATTTTTAATTTATTAATTAAAATATTAAAACTTGACACTCTAATAAAACACATATTCATGGATAAAAATGACATATGTTCATTCATGTTTTTTGGAAGTATGAATGGGATAAATATGATATATGTTCATCCATGTTTTTTTTTTCATTGTCTGTTTAAATGAAAGTTCACTTCATTTGTATTTCATCCTTATCATTAATTGTAATTGTTTGAGTTATTTGTTGAATCTCTTTGCAAATGAAAAATGTCGTGTTTCATGTTTTTTTACTACTAGTTAGCACAAGCTATGGTGCTTATGACTATTACAAGATGGTCCAACATGGCCAACAACCTATTGTGCACAACCAACATTAAAGTTCTCATGCAAACACAATATACAATTCAAATTCACTTTTCATGGGTTGTGACCTTCCAATCACACTGGATCTCGACCAACTTCTTGCTCCCAATTTCAAATAGTTGAGTTTACATATCTAAGTCTAATTTCTCTTCTATCGTCGTGCTTGTAAGTTTTTACGCGCTTAAGCAACTAATAATTCATATATATAATTAAAAATTATATTCAATTTATTAATTAAAATATTAAAACTTGACACCCCAATAGAACACATATTCATGGATAAACATGACATATGTTCATCCATGTTTTTTAGAAGTATGAATGGGATAAATATGATATGTATTTAAATGAAAGTTCACTTCATTTGTAATTTATCCTTATCATTAATTGTAATTATTTGAGTTATTTGTTAAATCTCTTTGCATATGTAAAATGTTGCATTTCATGTTTTTTTTACTACTAGTTAGCACAAGCTATGGTGCTTATGACTATTACAAGATG
>NC_021166.2:56256334-56340234 GCF_000331145.2 Cicer arietinum | reverse complement strand
TATGGTGCTTATGACTATTACAAGATGGTCCAACATGGCCAACAACCTATTGTGCACAACCAACATTAAAGTTCTCATGCAAACACAATATACAATTCAAATTCACTTTTCATGGGTTGTGACCTTCCAATCACACTGGATCTCGACCAACTTCTTGCTCCCAATTTCAAATAGTTGAGTTTACATATCTAAGTCTAATTTCTCTTCTATCGTCGTGCTTGTAAGTTTTTACGCGCTTAAGCAACTAATAATTCATATATATAATTAAAAATTATATTCAATTTATTAATTAAAATATTAAAACTTGACACCCCAATAGAACACATATTCATGGATAAACATGACATATGTTCATCCATGTTTTTTAGAAGTATGAATGGGATAAATATGATATGTATTTAAATGAAAGTTCACTTCATTTGTAATTTATCCTTATCATTAATTGTAATTATTTGAGTTATTTGTTAAATCTCTTTGCATATGAAAAATTTTGCATTTCACGTTTTTTTTACTACTAGTTAGCACAAGCTATGGTGCTTATGACTATTACAAGATGATGCAACAATGGCCAACAACCTATTGTGCACAACCAACTTCAAAGTTCCCATGCAAACCCAATATACCAATCAATTTACTTTTCATGGGTGGTGACCTTCCAATAACACTAGATCTCAACCAACTTCTTGCTCCCAATTTCAAATAGTTGAGTTTACATATCTAAGTCTAATTTCTCTTCTATCATCGAGTTTGTAATTTTTTATGGGTTTAACAACTGCAAATTCATATATATATTCAAAAATTATATTTAATTTATTAATTAAAATATTAAAACTTGACACTCTAATAAAACACATATTCATGGATAAAAATGACATATGTTCATTCATGTTTTTTGGAAGTATGAATGGGATAAATATGATATATGTTCATCCATGTTTTTTTTTTCATTGTCTGTTTAAATGAATGTTCACTCCATTTGTATTTCATCCTTATCATTAATTGTAATTGATTTCAAATAGTTGAGTTTACATATCTAAGTCTAATTTCTCTTCTATCATCGAGTTTGTAATTTTTTAAAATGTCGTGTTTCATGTTTTTTTACTACTAGTTAGCACAAGCTATGGTGCTTATGACTATTACAAGATGATGCAACAATGGCCAACAACCTATTGTGCACAACCAACATTAAAGTTCTATGAATGGGATAAATATGATATATGTTCATCCATGTTTTTTTTTTCATTGTCTGTTTAAATGAATGTTCACTCCATTTGTATTTCATCCTTATCATTAATTGTAATTGATTTCAAATAGTTGAGTTTACATATCTAAGTCTAATTTCTCTTCTATCATCGAGTTTGTAATTTTTTAAAATGTCGTGTTTCATGTTTTTTTACTACTAGTTAGCACAAGCTATGGTGCTTATGACTATTACAAGATGATGCAACAATGGCCAACAACCTATTGTGCACAACCAACATTAAAGTTCTATGAATGGGATAAATATGATATATGTTCATCCATGTTTTTTTTTTCATTGTCTGTTTAAATGAATGTTCACTCCATTTGTATTTCATCCTTATCATTAATTGTAATTGATTTCAAATAGTTGAGTTTACATATCTAAGTCTAATTTCTCTTCTATCATCGAGTTTGTAATTTTTTAAAATGTCGTGTTTCATGTTTTTTTACTACTAGTTAGCACAAGCTATGGTGCTTATGACTATTACAAGATGGTCCAACAACACTTCATTTGTATATGATCCTTATCATTAATTGTAATTGTTTGAGTTATTTGTTAACTCTCTTTGCATATGAAAAATGTTGCATTTCATGTTTTTTTTACTACTAGTTAGCACAAGCTATGGTGCTTATGACTATTACAAGATTGTGCAACAATGACCAACAACCTATTGTGCACATTTCATTTTTCATGGGTTGTGACCTTCCAATCACACTAGATCTCAACCAACTTCTTGCTCCCAATTTCAATTAGTTGAGTTTACATATCTAAGTCTAATTTCTCTTCTATCATCGTGTTTGTAATTTTTTATGCGTTTAAGCAACTGCAAATTCATATATATATTCATAAATTATATTTAATTTATTAATTAAAATATTAAAATTTGGCACTCTAATAGAACACATATTCATGGATAAACATGACATATGTTCATTCATGTTTTTTGGAATTATGAATGAGATAAATATGATATATGTTCATCCATGTTTTTTTTCATGCCTGTTTAAATGAAAGTTCACTTCATTTGTATTTGATCCTTATCATTAATTGTTATTGTTTGAGTTATTTGTTGAATCTCTTTGCATATTAAAAATATCGCGTTTCATGTTTTTTTACTACTAGTTAGCACAAGCTATGGTGCTTATGACTATTACAAGATGGTCCAACAATGACCAACAACCTATTGTGCACAACCAACATTAAAGTTTTCATGCAAACACAATATACAATTCAAATTCACTTTTCATGGGTTGTGACCTTCCAATCACACTGGATCTCGACCAACTTCTTGCTCCCAATTTCAAATAGTTGAGTTTACATATCTTAGTCTAATTTATCTTCTATCATCGTGCTTGTAAGTTTTTATGCGTTTAAGCAACTGATAATTCATATATATAATCAAAAATTATATTCAATTTATTAATTAAAATTTTAAAACTTGACACCCCAATAGAACACATATTCATGGATAAACATGACATATGTTCATCCATGTTTTTTGGATGTATGAATGGGATAAATATGATATATATTTAAATGAAAGTTCACTTCATTTGTATTTGATCCTTATCATTAATTGTAATTGTTGGAGTTATTTGTTGAATCTCTTTGCATATGAAAAATGTCGCGTTTCATGTTTTTTTACTACTAGTTAGCACAAGCTATGGTGTTTATGACTATTACAAGATGGTCCAACAATGGCCAACAACCTATTGTGCACAACTAACATTAAAGTTCTCATCCAAACACAATATACAATTCAAATTCACTTTTCAGGGGTTGTGACCTTCCAATCACACTAGATCTCAACGAATTTCTTGCTCTCAATTTCAAATAGTTGAGTTTACATATCTAAGTCTAATTTCTCTTATATCATCGTATTTGTAATTTTTTATGCGTTTAAGCAACTGCAAATTCATATATATAATCAAAAATTATATTTAATTTATTAATTAAAATATTAAAACTTGGCATCCCAATAGGGCATATATTCATGGCAAAACATGATATATGTTCATCCATGTTTTTTGGAAGTATGAATGGGATAAATATTATATATGTTCATTCATGTTTTTTTCATTGCCTATTTAAATGAAAGTTCACTTCATTTGTATTTGATCCTTATCATTAATTGTAATTGTTTGTGTTATTTTTTGAATATCTGTGCATATGAAAAATATTCCGTTTCATGTTTTGTTTACTACTAGTAAACACAAGCTATGGTGTTTATGACTATTATAAGATAGTCCAACAATGGCTAACAGCCTATTGTGCACAACCAACTTTATAGTTCTCATTGTCAAACAATGGCCAACAACCTATTGTGCACAACCAACTTTAAAGTTCTCATACAAACACAATATATCTATCAATTTCATTTTTAATGGGCTGTGACCTTCCAATCACACTGGATTTCAACCAACTTCTTGCTCCCACCTTCAAATAGTTGAGTTTATATATCTAAGTTCAATTTCTCTTCTATCATCGTGTTTGTAATTTTTTATGCGTTTAAGCAACTGAAAATTCACATACATATTCAAAAATTATATTTAATTTATTAATTAAAATATTATAACTTGACACTCTAATAAAATACATATTCGTGGATAAACATGACATATGTTCATCCATGCTTTTTGGAAGTATGAATGAGATAAATATGATATATGTTCATCCATGTTTTTTTCATTGCATGTTTAAATGAAAGTTTACTTCATTTGTATTTGATGCTTATCATTAATTGTAATTGTTCGGGTTATTTGTTAAATCTCTTTGCATGTGAAAAATGTCGCGTTTCATATTTTTTTTTACTACTAGTTAGCACAAGCTATGGTGCTTATGACTATTACAAGATGGTCCAACAATGGCCAACATCGTAATGTGCACAACCAACATTAAAGTTCTCATGCAAACACAATATACAATTCAAATTCACTTTTCATGAGTTGTGACCTTCCAATCACACTGGATCTCATTGAACTTCTTGCTCTCAATATCAAATAGTTGAGTTTACAGATCTAAGTCTAATTTCTCTTATATCATCGTATTTGTAATTTTTTATGCGTTTAAGCAACTGAAAATTCATATATATAATCAAAAATTATATTTAATTTATTAATTAAAATATTAAAACTCGGCATCCCAATAGAGCACATATTCATGGCTAAACATGACATATGTTCATCCATGTTTTTTGGAAGTATGAATGAGATAAATATGATATATGTTTATCCATGTTTTTTTCATTGCCTATTTAAATGAAAGTTCACTTCATTTGTATTTGATCATTATCATTAATTGGTATTGTTTGAGTTATTTATTGAATCTCTATGCATATGAAAAATATTGCGTTTCATGTTTTTTTTTACTACTAGTAAGCTCAAGCTATGGTGTTTATTACTATTACAAGATGGTCCTACAATGGCTAACAACCTATTGTGCACAACCAACTTTAAAGTTCTCATTCTCCAACAATGATCAACAACCTATTGTGCACAATCAACTTTAAAGTTTCCATGCAAACCCAATATACCAATCAATTTCATTTTTAATGGGTTGTGACATTCCAATCACACTGGATTTCAACCAACTTCTTGCTCCCAACTTCAAATAGTTGAGTTTACATATCTAAGTCTAATTTCTCTTCTATCATCGTGTTTGTAATTTTTTATGCGTTTAAGCAACTGAAAATTCACATACATATTCAAAAATTATATTTAATTTATAAATTAAAATATTAAAACTTGACACTCTAATAAAACACATATTCATGGATAAACATGACATATATTCATCCATGTTTTTTGGAAGTATGAATTGGATAAATATGATATATGTTCATCCATATTTTTTCCATTGCATATTTAAATGAAAGTTCACTTCATTTGTATTTGATACTTATCATTAATCGTAATTGTTTGGGTTATTTGTTAAATCTCTTTGCATGTGAAAAGTGTCGTGTTTCATGGTTTTTTTACTACTAGTTAGCACAAGCTATGATGTTTATGTCTATTACAAGATGCTCCAACAATGGCCAACAACCTATTGTGCACAACCAACTTTAAATTTCCCATGTAAACATAATATACTATTCAAATTCACTTTTCATTAGTTGTGACCTTCCAATCACACTAGATCTCAACGAACTTCTTGCTCTCAATTCCAAATAGTTGAGTTTACATATCTAAGTCTAATTTCTCTTCTATCATCGTATTTGTAAAAATGCGTTTAAACAACTGAAAATTTATATATATAATTAAAAATTATATTTAATTTATTAATTAAAATATTAAAATTTTACACTCTCGTAGAACACGTATTCATGGATAGACATGACATATGTTCATCCATGTTTTTTGGAAGTATGAATGGGATAAATATGGTATATGTTTATCCATGTTTGTTTTCATTGCCTGTTTAAATGAAAGTCCACTTGATTTTTATTTGATCCTTATAATTAGTTGTAACTGTTTGAGTTATTTGTTGATTCTCTTTGCATATGAAAAATGTCGCGTTTCATGTTTTTTTTACTACTAGTTAGCACAAGTTATGGTGTTTATGACTATTACAAGATTGTCCAACAATAATCAACAACTTATTGTGCACAACCAACTTTAAAGTTCCTATGCAAACACAATATACCATTCAAATTCACTTTTCATGAGTTGTGACCTTCCAATCACACTAGATCTCAACAAACTTCTTGCTCCCAATTTCAAATAGTTGAGTTTACATATATAAGTGTAATTTCTCTTTTATAATCGTATTTGTAATTTTTTATGCGTTTAAGCAACTAAAAATTGATATATATATATAATCAAAAATTATATTTAATTTATTAATTAAAATATTAAAATTTGACATCGCAATAGAGCACATATTCATGGATAAACATGACATATGTTCATCCATGCTTTTTGGAAGTATGAATGGGATAAACATGATATATGTTCATCCATGCTTTTTTTTTATTGCCTGTTCAAATATAAGTTTACTTTATTTATATTTGCACCTTATCATTAATCGTAATTGTTTAAGTTATTTGTTGAATCTCTTTACATATGAAAAAAGTTGTGTTTCATGTTTTTTTTTTACTACTAGTTAGCACAAGCTATTATCCTTATGACTATTACAAGCTGGTTTATCAATGACCAAAAACTTATTGTGCACAACCAACTTTAAAGTTCTCATGCAAATCTAATATACCAATCAAAATCACTTTTTATGGGTTGTGGCCTTCCAATGAGACTGGATCTCAATTAAGCTCCCAATTTCAAATAGTTCAAGAAATGAGTTTACATATCTTCAACTTGATTGTTGCCATTTATTTTTTACTACTGTGTAAATAATTTTATTTCATTTTTATGTTTTTAAGGTACAATTGTTGAGCATTTGGAGATTCAACTTAAGACAAAGTGACCAAATTTAAACGAATATGATTATACTTTTTGGTTTATGAATAGAATATACATGGCATATGCTCATCTATGGCAGCTGCTAGGATATTTATTCCTTGCATTGACAATAAAAATAAACATGAAATATTACCTATCTTTGAGGGAACCATTATTGTTCCTCGTCCAAAAAAAACTTATACGAGATCCCTGATTAACAGTACGATAATTGGAACAATTCATGCAATACCTCAACTTTCTTATGTGCGTGATGCAAATAGAAATTCATATCTCTTAAAAATAAAACTTTGCTTATACCAAATTAGTACTACTTTATTTCATCGATTGTAATCCTTGGAGTATTTATGGCAACAATATAATTTTGCCACTTTGAGATATGTTATGTAATATATACATCAAAACATTAATAATAATGAGTTGAATATGCTTCACTCTTTAGTTTGGGACAAGTGCCATATGGTAAGGCATTTGTGAGTGAAGTCAAACTCTAAGTGAATTACTATTTTCAACTACATCATAGTAGAAGAAACAACCTACTAACAAACTCCTGATCATCTCTATTTCTGTATCCTAACAAAATCATTTTATTCATTAGTTCGAAGAAAAATATTAAGAAAAGTTATTAAAAGGATCTATCTCAAAATGTATTAGCTAAAATTATTAATATTTATGAAAATGCATTTGTTGTCTCAAAACCACTCTCTTGTGCTATAGAGAAGTATGTCTAACTAGACTAGCAAATGGCGAGAGACTACTCCATACCCAATACATAGGAGGTTGCATTTTTTAGATTGTAAGTTGATGTCATATCCATGCATAAGCACCACTATCATGAGTTTATGTTCTAACTTTATAATACCTTGCACCCCTAGTTGTTGCATTCATTTTAAAGTTATGTTATTCACGAACTATTTTACAGGACAATTAAAACGAGAAACCTCAAATAATAAAATGACCCAATACACAAGTGCATTTATGTTAAACATGTAAGAATAATCACACAACAAACACTTGCAGCTAAAAACACTAAAAATAAACCTTAAAATCCTCTCAAATTATGAAGAGCAACATCATGAAAAAAATTGTATGAAAACAATTTGAATGAACAAGAAATATAATATTCACATTAGATATTTCTCAAGTCACAGTAAATCAGAAAATACTTTCTACATTACACAAGTGCCCTGTTAAATCTAAAGTTCTGATAAATTTCTTACCATAAAGTATGATCCATATTATCTGATAGTTTCTAGAGTTTCTATATACTTGATAATAATTATAATATGCGTGAAATTGATAAGCCAAGTTGTATACAATCTAAAATCTTGCTAACCAAAGTCATAACCTTCCAATTGGGATGTTGGAATTCAATTATGAGTGGTTAATCTCACATTGACTAGGAATGGAGGAAATATTGGATATAAGATAGGAACGACCCATAAACCTGATGCCTTAAGGTTTTTGGTTGAGATGTGGTGTTAAAGTCTCTTAAGGATTCTAGATGTTTAGCCAATTTCGGATGTTGCCCTAGACGTTTAGCCCATTTTGGATGTTGTGCCCTCCCGGACTCCCCAACACGGGAGAAGACTTTTCTTATAAATTTCTATATGACAACAATATTTGCAGTTGTTTCATCATATATTATGAAAGCAATAGATCCATTTAACAACGTCAAGTGCAAAATATCAAAGTGGTTAACCAGGTCTCAGGGTAAAAGTGTTATAAGGAACGTCTCATTGCACAAGTCAAATGAAATCAAGCATGGCCCAACATTACTAGTGACATACTCCATCCATGTAATGGTCGTTAAAGTAGTTAATGATTGTTATAGTTAGTTGGTAAATTACGAGGTAGTTAGCACTTTTATGTATAAGTAATGTGGGAGTTATGTAGTCAGGTGAAATACAAATAATGTGGGAGTTATGTAGCTACAAGAAATACACCAAAAACAATAATATAGATAGAATGGTCTATGAGTACAAATGGTTTCCTCCCAAGATATTTGAGAGTCTTGGTCTCTTCTTTCCAATAATTGGAGAGTTTGACCTCTCCCTCCCAATTTCTAATCGATAACTGCCTACCGTCCTTTTTGCAATAACTTCATTTATTCTAATTGTAGTACCCCAATTTTGTCCATTTTGGTTAAAAATAAATCAAAAAAAGAAATATGTAGTTAAAAAAGGAAATAAAATAATTACAATAAGTAATTTCATTATGTATTATAAATTTGCAATTTCAAATCTAATTAGAGTTTTAAAACCAAATCAAATTACAAACTAAGAATAAAGGCAAAAATAAATTACATCAGATCAAGCCATGCTATGTTGACTTTGTTCACTGTCAAACCCTGCTATGTTGATGATGACTCCCATTGATGCACAAGCCATGCTTATTGGTACATTTGTTCCTGTTTTAACTAATTTGAGAAACATAAAAACATAATTTTTTAAATCAGTTTTGGTACACATTGTGCAGAACAAAAAGACAATTTTGAGTTTAAAAAATATAGCTAAGGGACAAATTAAAGCTCAGCAACAGAACAAATCAAAACAAATAAGTCAAAACCATGAATGCATCAGAGGTGTAAAAAAAACGCAGATGATGAGCAAAGGAAATGAAACATCAAACGGGAAATAGATAGAGAAGGACCAAGGCAGACCAGAAAACAACTAAACATATAAAAAACTCTATAAAAACACCTTATGAAATTTCAAAAAGGAGGAGGGAAGATTAACACCACTGATAAAAAAAATACTTAAAAAGAAGGAGAAGAGGAAGAAATCGGAGAGAATATCAAAAGAGAAAACTCAAAGGTATTTTTCTTTTGTACAATAAATCTGTTCGTTCCTGATCTTCACCACATGATTTTTTATTTTGTTATTAAAAATGTAGTTTTTTTATTTTAAGATAATATTATGAATAAAAAATAAAAATAAGATTAGAAGAGGCAAACCTTCGACGATGGTATCACTGTCGCCGTCACGCCGAAACAACGATCACCCCTTTTAGCGCCGCCGCGTTCTCTCTCTCTAAAATTCGAGCAATGGAGATTTCTCCTAATTTGAGGATCCAAACCGCTAAGGATATCCGTCGTCTCACCAAAACATCCAACAGTTGCCGCCGTAAGCTCCATCAAACTGTTGCTCCATTTGTCTCAATGTTCCTTATTTGCGTTTTTCTGCAAAGCGGCCGCCCTTCCTCTGTTTGTGTTTTATGCAAAACGGCCGCCCTTCCTCTTTTCAAGTATGCTGTTTTTTTTAGGGTTACTTACTTTTAACTTTTTTTTTTGTTATTATGATAAGTTGGGCCTAAAAAAAGAAAACAAAAAAGCAGATCTATGTGTTTCAGATTTCAGCCCATTTAGTTTCTTTTTATGATTTCAAAATTAATTTTGTTTCATAAATAAAAATTATTTTTTATAAAAAATACAATTAAATATTTTATTAAAGATTAATTAGATGTGACATCTTTTTAATCTGAGTTGTTAGGACACAAGTGGTACAACTTGATAATTTTAAAACTCTCTTTATTTATTTATTCATTTTAATGAATTAATCTAAAATCGACTTATAAATTTGATGTGGTATTATTTTTCATCTTTGAGTTGTTAAAACACATATTGTACAATTTGGTGTTTTTTTTATTCATATGAAACTCAATAATAATATAAAAATATATTTTTTTAAATTAGATGTGACATCTTCTTTATTCCTTGAGTCTTGAGACACAAGTTGTACAACTTGATCGTCCTAAAACTCATATTTTAAAATATTTATTCAAATAAAACTCTTTACTTTTCTATTTTGTCAAAAAAAACATTTTTTTTATCACAAGACAAATTTTCTTTAAAATATAATCAACACATCTGCATTTTTCAAGAACTACGTAGCTTTGATTTCTCCATCGCACTGGGAGATACGTAGGAGCAAGATCACATTCTTGTCAAGCACATAAATAAAAATTTCTTTTTTTGTCCTTTATTCGTTAAGTACATATTTATTTCAAAAATCATATTTTAAATACAGTAATAATTGTTATTCATATTTAATAATAAAGAAAAATAAATATACTTAAGTTAATATTAATTTTGCACAATTAATTATAGGTAACCGTATTTTAACGGATGTCGTAGGGCGCTAGTACTTTTCCTACGCATAAACGACTCCCGGACTCAAAATTTGGTTTCAAAGACCACATTTTTTTTTTTTTACTATTTTAAGGGTTTCCCAATATTTTCCTTATTTTAAAATAAATTTTGGTGGCGACTCCATTGAACTCGAGAAACACTCGAAATTTTAGGCCGCGACACTAATTACATAAAAATGATTGCCATAACTCTAATGTTTCCCCCAACAAATCAACCCAAAATTATTGCAATATTAGCTTATATGTGATAGCAGGATCAAGTAGAGAGGCTATTACTTCACATAAATAATTGCATTTGACAAGTTGCATGCAAGAAATACATAGAGCCATTTTACCTTCAACTCTTCAAGAGAAAATCCTTTACGAGCTCTCTTAGACTTTCAAGCTTTGTCTATGAACAATAGGCCTAATAAGGTCCAAGTATAAGATTGAGGAAGATTGTAATAGCTCTTTCTAATAAGCTATAGAATGCAACATCCACAACGAAAAAGTAAGCATCAATACTAATTCAAGAGTGCTTAAAAATACATCAAATTACTTAAATGTCTTCTTATCTTTCTTGTTGGTTGATTGAACCATGTCTTCAAATAGTTGTGTCAAGGTTTACGAAGTGTCAATGAGGGATACATTGACATGTTTAACTATTGCTTACCTTCAATGTAATATGATATTTTAGGGAGTATTTTGAAGTATTATATCCAATATTAAAAGCATTGGAGATTGTGTAGTAATGTGTATTTGTGTGGATGTTTGTGATAAGATGCAAAACAATTTGAGAATGAAAGATTATACCATCAATTGCTTCCTTGTAGTTGTAATGACTACTAACTAACATATCTTTAGCTATACCTATGAAAATATGTTTCTCATTCTTGGTAAATCATATAAAAATAGAGGATGTTGCTATAAATAGGAATTGACATGGTTCATTTATGTTTTCAACTTCTCTATGAACTTAAATTTTATTTTTATTTATTTAATGTCAATCATATTTTTATACATACGGACTTCATCCATATTAAACTAAGCATTTCTATGGTTTTCTCTTTTCCATGTTCAAACGACTAACCAATAAAATTTAAGTGTTCAAGTTAAGAATTAAAGATAATATTAAAACAACTTGTTTAAGAGAAAGCTAAACAAGCTACAACATTTTAACATATAAACTTCAATTAAAATTTCATTGATCTTTTAACTAAAAAGAATTTAACTCATAAATGACAATGGAGAAAAATGAAATATAAAAAAAAAAAAAAATCATTACAACCAAGTTATTATAGACTACAATGAATTAAAGGAGAGAAATGCAAATTAAATAACAACTAAAATCGTGACTCGTTCGTCTTTAAACCTAACTCAATTAAACAAATTTGATATAATTAAATTAGATGTTTTGTTCTGAGTTCAAACCCAGAATCAACGGTGTCGCCTAACAAAAAAATTAACAACAATAATATACCCACTCCTATGAATGATATGGAGTTTTTATAGGGAAAATATCACAACTCACTATGGCAAAATATCTGGCCTGTCCTTCTCAAAGAGTTATGACTTAATTTTCTCTGTGCCCACTAACAAGTGGCTTTCTTTTTTGTACTAGATCACCAATTAGGTATATATTTTTTTAGCAAATTTATTGTTTTTTCCAAGAGAAAATTTATTGTTAATAAATTTTTTTTTAATTTTTTTTCAATACTATAATTATAGAGAATTCTTTAACAATATCCAAATTCAAATTTAAAAATATATATCATGAATATTGACACTAAAATTTATATAAATTTTGATACATAGATATCCTAAAACTGTAAAAAAAATGATATAACAAAACTGAAACAAATAAATTAAAATAAAACAAATATTATATAATAAAATAATATATACAACACAATAGAGTAGAAAAATCTAATAGAAGAACGTGTATACTTATAAAAATTTTGCAGCTTTTTAATTATTATTATTATTTTTGGAAAAAAATGTAGCTTTTTATTTTCGATAAGGAAAAGTACATATCAAATGACCGATTACATTAAATTAGAAAATTCCAAAGGTGTAATTGCTATATAAAAAATAAAATAATAATTAATCTTCAGTTTATGAGATTATAAAGTACATACATCAAAATAAAAAGAAAAACATCTAAAAGAAAGTAATAATTTACATGTCACATCAATGACATCATTATGTCAAAAAATCTGGTAACTAAAAAACATATCTTAGTTGGACTTATATAGCTAGCTGATTAATTTTGATTAAATTGGAAATGGTTTATATAGTTTAGATTTAAATCTTTGCATTCGGAGATCCTCAAGTATATGGTGTGTCTCTCTACGTGCCTCATTACAACATTGTCTATAAGATTGAACCATTTTTTTGGTAGAGCTCTCTAATTCCTTCATCTCATCCAAAAATATTTGTCTGTTCCGGCACTCTATACTGCAGAAACCTTGATCTCCCCTGCAAAACCAACATATCAAAGTTTCATCAAAAAAATTAAATAGAGACACATTTTCATGTGTAAAATCAAATCATATACTAACCATAAGTTTTTAATTAAGATTAAAATATACAAAGAAATAAAAAGTATCGTAGATGCTATCATCCTCTTATTTGTAATAACGGTTTAGTGGAATTAATTATAGGTAACTTACAACAGTGATTTTTAATAAGAGTTAAGGTCAAATCAGTTAAAAATATTCAAATTCAAATTTTAATTTAAATAATATTTAGTTAAAAAATTTATTAACCATATCTCATGGAAACGAAAAATTGACTATAATTTTTTAAAGATATATCAATTAATATTGATTGATATATTAAATTATATGATGTACGAAACAATGATTAGGTTGCATCTGTTATATTTGACCGCAATTTTCTGTAATATATCATGAATCGAACATGAGCATGATAATAACTTGGTTTAGTTTTAAAACTTTGATTTAGACCATGTGTGATCTAAGATATGTCAAATTGAGTAGAAAATATACTTCATTCATGATGTGAAATTAGTAAACAACTATCTCTACAAATAAGAGTTTGGAAATATGTAAATACCTGTACATGTAGATATCTTTGTGAGGGCTGAGCTTTTTATTACAAAGATTGCAAGTTTTAAGGAAGCAAAAATCCATAGGAATAATTTGGTTTGACTTTTTCAATGAAGATTTAATAAGAACATTTGAGTTGCTCTTTGAGTTTGTAATTTGAGGAAGGAGTTTCAAACCAACTTTCATGTTGGTACTATCAATTGAGCTGAAATGATGTTTTCTTCTTATGTTTAGCTCATGCTTCTCTTCTTTGGATTTCACCTTGAAGATGTTCATGAAATTTTGTAGAAGATTTTTGAATAGAGTAGTAGTAGAGAGAATTTGATGAGGTTTGAGAAAGGAATGAGTGGTGGATATTTAAAGGAAGCAGGGCCCTTGAAAATGACAACCTTTGTTTGTCACTATGTTTAACACTTAACACGTGCTACATTATTATGATATATATAATAATATTTTTAGGATAAAGTGAATAGAGAATATTTAAGCGAATGTTGGGATATTTTTCAAAATGAACTGGACCGAATAGAATAAAATGGAATATATATGTAGTGGAGTGGAGTTTAGCATAATAGAATAAACTATATATATATTTATATATTTCACCAATTCAAAAATAGATACGTTGCTCGTGTCTTGCACGATTTATGTAATAATATATTTTTTGGAAATTGTCAAAAAAATATAACCATTTGGAAAGTATAAACAAGTTGTTTGAAGGGAAGATAATATTTTAGGGAATGCTGCCATCATCACATGTTATTGTTTCTTTTGATTTTGATTATATTATTAAAATATGAACATAAAAGGTCTTTAAGTTGACAAAAATGTGGATATCGTAGTTGTATGGATTTTTGTAATAATTATATAATCTAACTATGAAAAAAGTATTACTAAATATATTGTATGTCATTTTATAACATATTCTATAAATAACTGAACATTTAATAACAGGGCAAAAATAATATTTAATACATTTATTTAAGGCAATTGCGTAATCAATATGTATCTTTCCAAATAAATTCTCAATAAACTTAAGATCAATTAATACCAAATAAATATATTTTCTATGTTTGTTTTTTTATGAATAAACATTTTTTTTTTTACTAAATGAATAAATATGCTAGTGACAAATTATTCTTAGCAGAATATTTTGTTTATGGACCGATGTACCTATGAGAATATCCTTGAAATAAATTTACTATTTAAATTTATAATAATTTTTTTAACATTTTATTTTTTTTAATTACTATCATATTTATGTATGATCAATTCAAAACAAGTTTGTCAAATTTTGAGTTTATGGTGTTCATAACATTTAGGAGATCTCAACTAAAAAAAAAGTGAACCATTTTCATGACAACCATCATATTACAAATTTTGTCATATATCAACTAAATTTTATAATCCCATAAAAAATTTTTAAATTTTATAATCCCATAAAAAAAATTTAAATTTTATAATCCCATAAAAAAATTTTAAATTTTATCATATAGCAATATAAATGTTGTTATCAACTTAATTAAATTTTAAAGTCTCAATATTCATCTATAGTAATGCAAGAGAGTAAATCATAGTAAAAATTTAGGTTTAGAAAAAAGAGGATACACTTTTTAATTGCTTGTATATATGATAAAAGTTGTAGCTATTTTAAAAAGAAAAAAAGAAAAAAGAAAATTGGGCTATTAAAAGGTTGGAAAGATGGTGCGCAAACAAGGAAAAATTACAGCTACTTTAGGGGGTGAAAGCAAAAGGGGCTAAAAACAGGATAGACAGATGGTGTGTGTAGTTATGAATGTGAAAAGCAAAGAACTTGAAAAGATGGAACCGAGTGTTAATGCTCCTCCAAAAAAAAACACAAGAACTAAAAGGGAAGCAAAACCAGAATCAGATGATACGACAAGAGAATATCAGAAGAGACATAAACAAAGGACACCACCAGAGGCAAAAACAATACTAGATTCAGAAATACAGACAGAAACAAAGGCAAAACTAGAGGGTACCACCAGAGGCAGAAAGAAAATCAAAACCAGAGGTAAAATAAAAATCAGAGGCAAGAGCAGAGGCAAAACCAAAGGATTCCACCAGAGGCATAAATAGAACCAAGACCAGATGTATAATCAAAGGTAGAAATGGAACCAAGACCAGAGGTATAATCAGAATCAGAGGCATGAATAGAGACATAACTAGAATCAGAGGCAGGAACAAATGCTACAACCAGAAAGCTATTTCTGATTGGTCGGACAAAATTGAAATACTATACTATTATTTACAACAACAGAAATTCTATTTAACACTCAAAATAGTACGATAAAAAGTATGTGTGTATATACATTTTGAATATAGCATAAGTTGGAGCTCATATAAAAAGTACACCTAAATGATCATTTATCAAAAAGAAAATACTACAATGATTATAGGACTAAATATATTTAGTCCCTATAAAATCTCACTATTTTATTTTTAGTTCTTATAAAAAATTTAATCAATTTTTAGTCCTTTAAAAATATCTGTTTTTATTTTTGGTCCTTATTTTATACCAACTATTGTATATATTTTGAATTTTTGAATTATTATTTGTTGTAATATTTGAGACATTATGAAAAAAAATCCTTACAAAAAATTATAATTTTTTAATAAGCGATAAATTAAATATGAATTTTTAAACACGTAAAACTTAAAAATTAATATTTAATTTATTATTTTTAATAAATTTCTAAATTTTTGTACGAAAAGTTGTTAATTATGTTGTAAACATTTTTACATAAGATCATTAAAAATTCGAAGAATGAACAATAGATGATTTAAATTCAAGAACAAAAATATTTTGCATTGGATATACAAACATTCGAAGATAGTTGAGTTGAGTACATGAACCACATTTGGCTACGATAGATTTTGCATTGGATTCCAAGATAGTTGTTGACAATCTAAAAGCTAATAGCGACAACATTTTTGAGTTTTGTGATATTATTTGAACATCTTATTATAAATGAAATACTTTACGCTTTGATTAGTATCCGAATGTGTGCCATGCAAAGCTTCCATTGAAAAATATTAATGTGGCACGAAGTTCCTGCCTTATGGAGATGTTGACATGCAAAGTCGACCTAAGGGTAAAGGTAAAATTGTCTAAGACCTCCTAAAAAAATAAAGTTTTTTACTTGATAAAAAAGTCATATATTCTTTTATTTTTAAATAAAATATAAAATTTTATGTAAAATTAGTAATTTTTCAACTTTATAAAATTGATTGAATCTATTATAAAAGAATATTCTACAACATTAATTATATTATTTTAATAGATCAATTTTTTATTTTATAATGTATAAAAAATTGGAAAATAAATAAATAACTTTATTAAAATACTATTATAATTTGAAGAAAAAAAACTTTATTAATATATCATTATAAATTTTAAATAAATTTTGTTTTTAACCCGTCTTCAACTTTAACATATTTTAGATCGAGTGACCGGAATAATTTTAATGATTTTAAATTCAATTGGAATTATCGAGACCGCTTGAATATCTCTTAATTAGTATTTTAATTTAAAGATAAATCTAGAAAATAAAAATTCAAGGATTTTGACTTTGAAAGGAGTCTCTTTTTCTTTTTTAAAAAAAAGAACTTTCTGGAAAGATCAATTTTGTATTTTATAATGTATAAAAAATTTGAAAATAAATAAATAACTTTATTAAAATACTATTATAATTTGAAAAAAAAAACTTTATTAATATATCATTATAAATTTTAAATAAATTTTTT
Organism: Cicer arietinum; assembly: GCF_000331145.2. Taxonomy (NCBI): domain Eukaryota; kingdom Viridiplantae; phylum Streptophyta; class Magnoliopsida; order Fabales; family Fabaceae; genus Cicer; species Cicer arietinum. The sequence continues at coordinate 56,322,616 of NC_021166.2, read as the reverse complement.
TTTAACCCGTCTTCAATTTTAACATATTTTAGACCGAGTGACCGGAACAATTTTGATGATTTTAAATTCAATTGGAATTATCGAGACCGCTTGAATATCTCTTTATTAGTATTTTAATTTAAAGATAAATCTAGAAAATAAAAATTCAAGGATTTTGACTTTGAAAGGAGTCTCTTTTTCTTTTTTAAAAAAAAGAACTTTCTGGAAAGATCAATTTTGTATTTTATAATGTATAAAAAATTTGAAAATAAATAAATAACTTTATTAAAATACTATTATAATTTGAAAAAAAAAACTTTATTAATATATCATTATAAATTTTAAATAAATTTTGTTTTTAACCCCGTCTTCAACTTTAACATATTTTAGACCGAGTGACCGGAACAATTTTAATGATTTTAAATTCAATTGGAATTATCGAGACCGCTTGAATATCTCTTTATTAGTATTTTAATTTTAAGATAAATCTAGAAAATAAAAATTCAAGGATTTTGACTTTAAAAGGAGTCTCTTTTTCTTTTTTAAAAAAAAGAACTTTCTGGAAAGATCAATTTTGTATTTTATAATGTATAAAAAATTGGAAAATAAATAAATAACTTTATTAAAATACTATTATAATTTAAAAAAAAAAACTTTATTAATATATCATTATAAATTTTAAATAAATTTTGTTTTTAACCCGTCTTCAACTTTAACATATTTTAGACCGAGTGACCGGAACAATTTTAATGATTTTAAATTCAATTAAAATTATCGAGACCGCTTGAATATCTCTTTATTAGTATTTTAATTTTAAGATAAATCTAGAAAATAAAAATTCAAGGATTTTGACTTTGAAAGGAGTCTCTTTTTCTTTTTTTAAAAAAAGAACTTTCTGGAAAGATCAATTTTGTATTTTATAATGTATAAAAAATTGGAAAATAAATAAATAACTTTATTAAAATACTATTATAATTTGAAAAAAAAAACTTTATTAATATATCATTATAAATTTTAAATAAATTTTGTTTTTAACCCCGTCTTCAACTTTAACATATTTTAGACCGAGTGACCGGAACAATTTTAATGATTTTAAATTCAATTGGAATTATCGAGACCGTTTGAATATCTCTTTATTAGTATTTTAATTTTAAGATAAATCTAGAAAATAAAAATTCAAGGATTTTGACTTTGAAATCTCTTTTTCTTTTTTTAAAAAAAGAACTTTCTGGAATTAAATTTAAAGTTCGTTAGATTAAATATACATTCAAATGTGTTATTGAAACACAACAAATAACACCGTATAAATACAGTACCGTTAATAGTTTTTTGCATAAAAAACTTTTTTTTAAATCAATTCTTTTGAAAAAAAATCAAAAGAAATATAATAACACTATTTTTAATAACATACAAATTTGCTTCATTAACCACTAAAATATATATTATTAATAATTTTTTAAATATAATTTTATTAATCACTAAAATATAAGATATTAATTACTAAATTGCATTATTCCAAAGTGGTTAATGTGATGGTTTTTAGTGTTAATCATATATGTTAAATAAGTGGTTAATCACATATATTTTAGTAATTAATTAAATATTTTAAGTGATTAATGAATAAATTTGTATACGTGTCACAAAAATATATCTCTATCATTAAAAAAATTGAAAAAAAAAAGCTTTTAATTTTTATTATATTTTTAAAAAGTAAAATAAATGAATTTTTTTGAAAAAAAAATTATTCACCAATAAATACGGCAAATAATATATAGTGTGTTTATATGTGATGTCAAAACGTGTATTCAAATATCCTTTTTCAATTCAATAATAATAATAATGCAAACACATTGTACTCAAAAAGTAAATAATGCAAACCAACGTTGGAGTAAAGTTGCATGTTTTTCCCATGGTCAATGACAAAAAATAATGGAGTAATAAAATAATACTTGATGGCTTTTTGCATTTTACATTGTTTCTTATTTGGTCCCACACGGTAGAGTAACAAGAACAGATTTTTTTTTTTTAATATTTCCAATACACGCACGTAGAACTTGTGGAACTAAGCATGAAATGACATACTCCGTTTATTTTTTAAAACATTTTACGTTTTATTTTCTAAAATATATTTAATAATTTTATTTTGAATATAACATAAAAGACTAATTCAAATAGCAAAAAACATAAATAATTAATAATTAAAAATGGTCGAACATAACTGTCCATGAGTATAAGAATTTGTTTATACGGAGAATATTTACAACTATAACAAACAATCTGAAAAATCTCATGCATTAAAAAAAAAATATTTTATAAAAATATATATCACAATATTTATATTAAAAAAATTCAATTTGCAAGAGTTAGTTGTATTTTAGTATATAGTTTTGAAAAAAGAATATATTTATATTTTGTAAATGTCTGCAACGGCTAGAAGTTAGATTCACACGGAGATTGTGTTTACTTGTAAAAAAAAAAAGACATATAATTTGTAAACGTTGACAATATATAACTAATATTTTGGACCTTCAAAATTTTGAAGTTATGTCTGATAACCAACTTGCAGGAACTATGGGCCGACCTTGATTACATAGTTAATTAATCATAATAATAGGGACAAATATATAGTTAATTAATCATAATAATAGGGACAAATAAATATCTAACAATAATTAATAGGATAAAATTTAATCCTTGTCAATAATTAAATTAGAGACAATATATTCTTCACAACACAAAAAAATCTCTAAATAATTTTTTTCTTTAATATATATCATTTTTATTTTTATTTTAGTATTAAAATAAAGCAATTTCATGATAAAATTTATTAAATTAAATATCAACAACATTTGACAATTCTAAACAAAAATCAAATCATATTCAATTTTTTTTATAAAAATATCTACAATAAAAAATAGTCAATGATATAACATCAATATTGGAAATTTTTAAAAAAATTACAATTCTAAAAAAGATATATAACATATCTATATAAAAAAAATTAATAAATTAAAGACAAAATAAAATACATATTTATTTAACTCATAGTGTTGCTCGAATGCTAAAGAAAAAAAGAAATAAGATATGAATGATTTGTTGAATAGTAAATTATTTAGAGACATTTACTTTTGTATGGACCAAATCGTTTCTTTTAATTAACGACAACAACTAAATTATCATTTTTTATTAATTATTATGGACCTAATTATTCTAATTTATTTTTATCAAAAACCAAAATTTACTTTTAATTTTCTGAGGGACCAATTGGGTATTTACTCTTTTATTAATTATCAAATTGACAATATTCCTTTATTTGTGTATAGTACTATATATTTGAAGGAACTAAAACATTGTCTTTTTGAATATTACATAATTGAAATAACTTTTCTTGGTGGATATATAATAATATGAAAGAAGATTTATTGATTGGTGAAAATCTTTCTGTGATAAATTTTTTTACAATAATTTGGTACTTTTTCAACCAAATTTAATAATGTATCTTTCGTAGTTAACTAACTACCGATTAAGAAAGAAAAATCCCCTAGATAATTTAGGGAAAAAAATCAAACATAAACACTTATAATCTTCCAACTCTAAAAAAAAAATTGATTGAGTCTAAAATTCTGAATTTTAGTAAAAAAACAAGTACTATGATTTTAACTCACTTTTAAAATAAATTATTGTGACTAATTCACTAGTTAATTCACAGCTCCGAATGAGAAAAATTATAAAGGCATTAACTAAACAGAGCTTAGTTTAATTGTTTAGGAAAGGGATTAGTGCAAAGAGATTAAACGCAATGCAATAAAAAGGCTTGTATATATTGATTACTATTAAAAAAGAACAATTACAGAAGGAGGTTGTGTTATTAATCACAAAACATGATAATCAACTACATTATTTATATGGTATTACACAATTACCAAATAAAATTCGATCAAGAACAACATTGAAATTAAATAAATCAAAATAAAACAAGCTCTAAATTTTGAAGGAGCCAAAAATCACACAAATCTAAATTAAAAATCAAGCAAGAACCTCACGAATAATAAAACGTGCCGAAATTGCACCAAAAATCAATCTTTTTCACTATATATTTTTCCATATATATTCAAGAAAAGAAACATAAAAAAAAAAAAAACCAAAAAAAATTCACATAAACAAATAGCACATTCGATTTCCAAAGAGGATGTTGTCATCGAACTTACAAAAAAAATTATTAACTAAATTGGAAGTAACCGCATCCTAAAACTAGCATCAAAACCATGACTATAGTATTGACTCATTCAAGATTTTAATAGCTTGATACGTTCTTGATGTGGTTGAGTTGAATAGATCGAATTAACCCTTTTTTCTTCTAAAGCTGTAACTATATTAAGCTTCAAATTTTCTAAAGAATTCTTAAATTGTTCAAGAGATTCCACAGACATATCATCAATAGAACGATCCCACCAAGAAGTAGAACATGCATCACCTTTATTTCTCTCTTTCAATAAATTATTCGTCTCTTCTTTCAACTTTTCTTGAAGTTCCTCGTATTGAAACCTTAGTGTTTCAAATATTTCCTCATCTTGTTTTTTTTTTTCGTTGTCGATAACAACGTTGTTTTCTTGAGTGATAAATTGATTAATGACGGAGTCAGGGTTTGGATAACCACATGCATAGAGTTTTTCGTTTGGTGAAGTGATGATCATTGCAGTTTTTGCCTGACACAGGATGGATAATTCGGTGACTTTGTTGAAAAGCCCTAATTTGCGTTTTGAGAAGCTCACTTGTAACTTGTTTGATTGTTCTATTTTCTTGATGTCAATTTTTCTCTTGCTGGATTTTGTTGATGTGTTGTTTCCATTTGAAGAAACCATTGAGAATTTTTTTCAAAGAGAAAGAAAGAACCCAACAAGACACAATCAGAGAAAGTGTTGATTTCGTCCCAAAATAATGTCTAACCTCCCCTTTTATAGAGATAAAAAAAAATCTCTTCTTTTTTTTTTTCTTTTTTTTTTTACCTCTTTACTATATTTTTATTTGTTTTGAGAATATTTGTGTAAGATTGATTGCAATATTATAAGATTGCCATAATGATGATCCTGATAAAAAAAAAGGTTATCGCGGTCATTAATAAAAACATATATTTAAATTTTCAAATAAATCTTTAGCGAAATTGTAATTTTTTTTGACAGGTTGAAAAATGGTAATTGAGAATCTTTATTTTGTTTAGATTTTATATTTTTATATATTTACATAAATAAGTATAAATACTACTATGACAGAGTATTTGTTCTAGCTTAAATAAAAAAGATTTTTATTTTAAATAATTTAAAAATTATTTTATAGAGATTTAAAAAAAGTGATTTTTTAAGTCCCGTTTATTTACTATTATAAAAATGATGTTTTTTAAATAATTTTTAATCCATCTGTATATAATTTTGTAAAAATGAATGATTTTTTTTAAACTACAAAATTATCATAAATGATATAAAAATAAATTTTAGTCTCCATACACGTATTAATTTACACGATGCTCTACGCATATTAATTTACATAACATATATATATATATATATATATATATATATATATATATATATATATATATATATATATATTAGTCTCAAATTTCTTTATTTCAAATTTTTAGAAATAGTTTGGTTTTACTATTATTCCTTGCAACAATTCTTTCATCACTCTCATAATTTTTCGTATTGTTTAGTTGTCATTCTAATTGATATTTAAGTCAACAAAAATATTAAATCACATATTTAAATATGTTATTAAAGAAACTTCTTTATGGTTTTCATTATTCATATTCACCAAGTTCCATGATCAAATTCACCAAACCATATTTTTATTATCCATAATTGGTCACTACTTAGTACTTCCTATAATCTTTGTCAAATTTACTATAACAAATCAATTCAAATATTTTAATTTGAACACTTCAAAATTTATTAGTTTAATCTATTTCGTACGCACATTTTAAAGTTGACCAGTATTCAAAATACAATAAATAAACACACAATAAAAAAATAAAAGATGTACAGAAAACCTGAATGAGGTCGAGAAAATGACAACGTATGGCCAACGTGAAAGAGAAAACGCAACTAATGAATTAATTTAAACTTACGAAGAAAACTTACTAAAATTTGACTAAAGGCAATTTGAGATTTAAAAAAAAAAGGCCAGGGGGTAATGACATGATTTTCTCTCCTTAATTAATTAACTTTCTTATTTTTTTTAACTTTTGAGTCATTTTTCTCTCTTATCTAACTATTGTTTTTTAGCTAAAAATAATTATTTTTCTAACAAAACACTTTAAAAAAAATCTAAAACAAACGCATTTTAAATCCTAAAAAACACACTCATAATCTGTAAAATAGGAGTTTATTGAAAGAAGAAGCTAACATTATTGATGGAAGGATATTAGTACACTCAAACAAGATTTCAATCCGAAATAAATTTACTGCTAAAATTTTATCTTGTCAACAAAATTTAATAATGTATCTTTCAATTAATTTAATTTCAGCTAACTAACTAAATATTGACCATGGTTATTTTGTTATTTAAGAGGAAAAAATTCTTATATTTTTTAGCAATAGAAAATTTCTTATAGTAATTCAGTTGATTCAGAAATTTCAGAGATTTTAAAAAACAAATAGATACAAACATTCAATCACCATTCTTACTAAAAAAAAATAGTTTTTGGATTGAATCTCTAATTTGTAAAAGTCTTAAATCTGAATTGAGTTCATAGTTGCATGATCAAACTTAACATGCATGTGTGAATACTATAAAACCCGTATCATGCACATGACTTGATATAAATATGTTTATTCCATAAAATAGTATATATAATAAAATTATTTTGATATAGATTTATAACTTTAATAGAGATATACTAAATTAGATATACACTATTAGATTTAATTAAATTAATTAATTTTTAAATAAAATGTATTACATTAATGAGAATAAATTTAAAATCTTATGTCAAAAAATAGTTAAAATATTAATTTGAAAAAACAAAATTTTACGTAAACATTTTAATATAATTTTTACATTAAATATATAAATTTAAATATAATATAAAATAATTTACAAAAATAAAAATTCTATGAATACAAAATTCAATTCCACGTACATGTCGTCATTTTGGTAGAAAAATATTTTGTCTATACTCTCATGAAAGTTTCTTTTGAAACTGTTTATACTCTCAAGAAAGTTTCTTTTGTATTCTCTAATAACTTCTTTTTAGTGTCTTTCTATCATGGTTATTGTCAATTTGACCAAAATTAAATCTAATATGAAGTGCTTCAAAATAAACGGGTTAAAGACAAAATGATTAGTGAGGAAAACAAAATAACCGAGTAAACAAAACTATCCCCAATCAAATTAAAGTAGGGGGAGGAAAAGAAGAATTAAAGAATTTTATTTAAATAATATAAAAATGAAAGATCACCTAAAACTGCAGAAAAATAAAAACTTGAATAAATACTATTATATTTTTCCATTTCACTCTTAAAAATAAAATTCACATATAAATGATAAAAATAATAGTTGTTACATATGTTAAGTGTCTCGTTTATAATAGTTATTATTTGTCTTGAATTATTTATCTTTTGTTATTATCAATAAATATGAGTTTATCTAAATATTTGAGTTACGAATTTGATGAAATTTGTATTATATTTGAAGAATATAATTAATTTTATGGATTTTGTTTGAAAATTTTGATGAGTTATTTAAATTTTTGTAAAAAAAAAAATAACATTGTTGACATTTTAAAACATAAAAGATCAAATTGTCACTTAAAATTAAAATAAATGATCAAATTAAAAAAAAAATGAAGATAAAAGACTAAAACGTTAACTGCAATTAAATTAAGAGAACACGTATACTATTTAGCTTATATTTTTTAATAATCAAGTTCTTCAAATAGCTTATAATGATTTTTATGAAAGAAATATATTTAAGGGTCGAAATAATATGATAAAAATTGTATTTATATAATTTAAAATGGTGCATAAATTTAAACAAAAAATTATATATATATATTAAAAGTTGACCTACAAAATTTGAATACAACATAAATTCGAGCTCGTATACACAGGACACCTAAACGATAATTTATAAAAAAAAACAAATAGGATTAAATATATTATTAGTCTATAAAATCTTATTATTTAAATTTTAGTCCTTATAAAAAATTTAATCAGCTTTTAATCTCTTAAAAAATTTTGCTTTTATTTTTTGTCTCTGATTTTATACCAACTATTATTTATCATTTGAATACTTTTTGAGGTAATATAACTTTTTAACAAGCGATAAGTTAAATATGAATTTTTAAACACAAAAACTTAAAAATTCATATTTAATTTATCATTTGTCAAACTTCCCTCTTGATAATGCTTTAGACATCGTATCAGAACCATTATAATCAGTATGAACTTTAGCCAACTCCAACAACTTAGCTTCCAAAACATCACATATCCAATGATACATCACATCAATGTGTTTGGACCTACTATGAAATGTCAAATTCTTACCAAGATGAATACATTTTGACTATCAACAAATAATACATATTTGTCTTAAATAAATCCAAACTCCTGCAAGAATTTCTTCAACCAAATCAACTATTTACATGTTTCGGTAATGACAACGAATTCTGCCTCAATTGTAGACAATGTTACACATTTCTGTAATCTAGATTGTCAAGCCACAACTCGCTCTGCAAATTTAATCATGTAGCTTGAAGTTGACTTCCTAAAGACAATATTTCCATCCATATCCAAGTCAGAGTATCCCACCAAAATAGGTTTATCACCTCCAAAACAAAGTCTCATACATGTAGTTCCATGAAGATACCTCAAAATACCTCAAAAATCTACTGAATGTACCAATAACTTGTGCAATATCTGGTCGTGTACACACCATTGCATACATCAAACTACCCACAACAGAAGCACATGGAACTCGTTCTATGTCTCATTTTTCATCTTCACTCGAAAGACTTTGTTTAGAACTCAACTTAAAATGAGTAGCGAGAGGAGTACTTACAACCTTAGAGTTTTCCATCTGAAACATTTGCAATACTCTCTCAATATAGTGTTCTTGTGATATCCAAAGTTTCTTCTCCTTTCTGTCACGCATGATGCTTATGCCAATAATCTGTTTAGCAGCTCTCATGTCTTTCATAGCAAAGGACACACCCAACTGTTTATTTAACATATAATAACAGGATAATAAAATCATCGTTAAAAAATATATCCAAGGTAGTGGGAATTAGTTGATGGTGGTACTAATCCCCTAAGTACCGGGTTCGATTCCCACATAAAGCAAAAAATCGTTATTTCCTACGGAGCGAGAAGGTCATGATTAATAGTACCGATAACGATAATGGTCGGGTTGTTACATGAAACATTGCTTTAAATAATAGGAGTAAGATTAACAGTATCGGTAACAGTATGGGTTAGGTTGTTACACTTCACCTTCATAATACATCACTCTCTCAACAAGGGTTTGATTCATCATCTTTGCTAAACCATTCAAATGAAGAGTTTTAGGATAAGTCTTTTCATGTGTTATACCATGTTTGCGATAGACATCAAAGGATTCACAATACTCCTTTCAACCAAAACATGAAGTTGTTGAAAGTTCTCCAACACTTGGTATTTTGTTTTCAACGCATAAACCCATAGTTTTCTGGAACATCCATCAATAAAAGTAACAACAAAAAGTGCACAACTAAATGATTTTACATTTAAAGGGCCACAAACATCAGAATGTACCAACTGAAGCAATTCTGACTTTCTAGAGGGAGAATGTCTTTTGAAGGATACTCTAGTTTGTTTACCAACCATGCATTGAGAACATTTCTCCATATCGACATTCTTCAATCTTGGAAGCACATCCTTTCTAGATAAACAATTTAATCATTTTTCACTGATATGGCTAAGCCTTATGTGCCACAAAGATGATTGTGTATCCACGACATTTACACTGTCTTTTGTTCAATATAGTTTACTAATTGTCTCTCCTCTTGCCACAACCAAGTTACCATTGGTGAGTTTCCACTTTCCAAAAGCAAAATGATTATCAAAATCATTTTCATCACGCATATTCACGAAGATCAAATTACATTCTCATGTTGGTTTGCAAGCATACATCACCAACACCAATTACCTTAGATACACCATCATTATCCATCTTCGAAACTCCAAAGTCACTTGAAGTATAAGATGTGAATAGCTCATTCCTCAGTGTAGCATGTAGTGTAGCACTACTATCAATTATCCACATGCTTTCATCAGATACAAGCTTAATTTACTCATAGTCACGAAGAATAACAAGATCGTTACTAGTAGTAGTAACGCGATTATCACTGTCGCGGCCTAAAATTTCGAGTTTTCCTCGAAATTCAATAGAGTCGCCACCAAAATTTATTTTAAAATAGGGAAAATATTGGAAAACCCTTAAAAATAGAAAGAAAATAAATATAAAAATGTTCTTTGAAATCAGATTTTGAGTTCGAGAGTCCATTATGCGTAGTGAAGATATTAGCACCATATAACATTCGTTAAAATACGATTACCTATAATTAATTGTGCAAAATTATATCAACTTAAATATATTTATTTCTCTTTATTATTAAATATGAATATAAATTGTTTTTTTATAAAATTTGATTTTTTGAGATAAAAGTGTGTTTAAAAAGAGTGAAAAAAAAGTTTTTATTATTATGCTTGACAAGAGTGTAATCTTACTCCTACGTATCTCTCAGTGCGATGGAGAATTCAAAGATACGTAGTTCTTGGTAGAAAATGGAGATGTGTTGATTGTTTTTAAAGAAATTGTGTTTGAGTTGAATAATATTTTAAAATGCAAGTTTTAAGACGATCAAGTTGTACAACTCGTGTCTCAAAAACTAAATGAGTAAAAAAGATGTCACATCTAATTTAATAATTTTAAGAATATTTTATCATTTTTGGTTTTAAATATTAAATTTTAAAACTGAAAAGTAGTACGACTTATATTAATAACTCAAAGATTAAAAAGATGTAACATCTAAATAATCTTTAATAAAAAATAAAAATAAAATAAAATATAGTTATTTTTTATAAGAATTGATATTTATTAGGAATTGATTAAATTCAATATATATTTTGTAAAAATAAAAGGAATGAATTAAGATTAAAAAAAAAGTGTTGGACCTAACAAAAGAAGAAAAAAAGAAAACAAACAAATGGGCTGTATAAAAAAATACTAATGGGCTTAGGACCCAATCCCTTTTTAATAACAAAACTATAATTTGTAAACAGCCAAAGGAGAGCTGCAGTTGGCTTGAGGAAAGCAGATAAAAACAACCAGAAAAATCAAGGAGGAGCGGCGCACGGGAGGGTAAACAAGGAACAAAATGCGGAGGACAAAAAGAGGGGGAAAAAAAGACCAAGAGGAAGATCAAGGGGGGTCGACCAAACACGGAAGGATAAAGGGTATCGTAGGCGTTACGACGACTTGAAGGTTTGAACTCTTAATCTTACCCATTCTAACTCTTTTTATACATCAAACTTATAAGAGGTGTATTGATGGTAATGTAGTGTTTGTTGAGAGGCCAAAAAAAAAAAACTAAAGTTGTGTTGTTGTAATTTAAATTTCTTATTTTTTGTTTTACATTATTTATTATTGGTATATACTCAAACTTGAATCAGATTTATAAAATAATAATTTGTTTTAGATTTTTTATAATAATGGTAAAAAAATATTTATTAAACATATTATTATATATTTTTTAGAGTTTTTTTAGTTGATCGAACAAAATTGAAGTACTATCATCGTCACGACCCATTTCCAAAAAAAACAATTCTTTTGTATGTGCACTGTTCTATGATAATAATGACACTCCATATTTTTGTATCTAGACTTAACTTGTTTATGCTATTTCCTCTACCATCCTTCGGTTCTTTTTTATGACTTATCCCTCTATTTTCAATTACCAAAACTTCAGATTGAGATGAAGAACCTTGTGCCTTCCTTCTCATTTTTCATTCAAAACATCACATTTAGCCGTTTCCAAAGAAACAACATCGTTAGGAGCTGCACTCGTTATAGAAACATGAGATGTCTACCAAGACTCTCGTAAAGATAACAATAGAAATAGTCCTAAGAGCTCATCATCAAACTTGATACCCATTTCAGACATTTGATCAATGAGCCTTTAAAATTCACTCAAGTGGTCTGAAATAGAAGTCCCATACTTATACTTCAAACTGAAGAAACTATTCAGCAAGAACAATTTATTATTTCCTGATTTAGAGGCAAACAAAATCTTCATCTTATCCCACATAATTTTTATAGCTGTCTCGTTAGCAATATGATTATAAACATTATCTTCTACATATTGCCTAACAAAACCACATACCTATTGATGTTCAAAATCCCATTCTTCCGTATCCGACCTTTTAGAATTAAAACTAAGAAGATGCATTTTCTTCACAAACAACAAGTTTTTCATCTTGCACTTCCACAAATGGTAATTAGTACCATTCAAGCATATCATCTTTATATTCATATTTTCCTCCATCCTTCAAGCAATTTAAATAGCCGTTAAATCAAAAGCACTGACGCTACTCTGATGGACTCTACTATAATCAAATAAGGGTACAACAGAATCTCAAAATGATGCACAAATTGTGTGTACAACCAGCCAAAATAAGAAAGCATTAAAGCTTGCAAATAAAAAATAAGAAGAAAAACACTCAAAAACCTATTGTTGTGTGAGCACGATTCATCCCTCTCCAGACGTCGTTTCGCCAATCCGATCGTTGAAAACGAAGACCCAAATGTTTCGAACCGACTGTCCAAAAATCAGCTCGATATAACGGTTAATGAATGCACAATTCATGATTTTCTAAGACTTATTTGACAAAAAAAATCGGGAATATGATTTACTTTCCTCTTTTGGTGACCACCTTTTTTTCAAAATAGTCTCTCTTACAACTCTAATAAGACATCTCTCCAATGAGACACATGGACTACAACATTTGTACTTAAAACATTTGTACTTTTCTTCATATAGGAAACGAAGCTCAATACCCACTAGACTGATTTGTTGAATAACAAATTATTTAGGGACATTTAATTTTATATTGACCAAATTGTTTCTTTTTAGTTAATGAAAAAAAACTAAATTATTATTTTTTATTAATTATTATGGAGCTAATTGTCCTAATTTAATTTTCTCAAAAATCAAAAATTACTTTTACTTTTCTTAGGGACCAATTGGGTCTTCACTATTTTATTAATTAACAAATTGACAATATTCCTTTGTTTGTGTATAGTACTATATATTTGAGGGAAATAACATTGTCTTTTTGAATATTACATGATTGAAAAAAAAATGATGGATAATAATATGAAAGAAGATTTAATTAATTGATGAAAATCTTTCTGTGATAAATTTTATTACGAGAATTTGGTCTTTTTTTAACCAAATTTAATAATGTATCTTTCGTAGTTAATCTCAGCAAACTAACTGCCGATTAACAAAGAAAAGTCCCCTAGATAATTTAGGGAAAAAAAATCAAACACAAACACTTATATAATCTTCCATCTCAATAAAAAAATAGTTGATTGAATCTAAAATTTTGAATTTTTGTCAAAAACAAATTCTCCGATTTTAACTCACTTTAATATTGTCAAAATCTTCAAGGTAACAACTTGTTTTTTTTTTTTTTTTACTAATTAAGATAGCAAATTGTTGGGACTAAACCATACAAAGAATTCACTAGTTAATTCCCAGCTCCCAATGAGAAAAATTGCAAACGCATTAATAAACAAGGTTTGGTTTAATGGTTTAAGAAAGGGATTAGTGCAAAGTGATTAAACGCATAATATTATTAAAAAAAAGAACAATTACAGAAGAAAGTTGTATTATTAATAAAATTTATTTTTGCTTCTTCAAAAAAGAACAATTACAGAAGCACAATGAGTACTAATGGACAATTGAAAGATGACATTGATCAATAACAAGACGAAATTAAATTAAAAAAAAATTAATTCAAAATTCTTGATACACAAAGATATATCAATGATAAAACTGATAATCAACTACATTATTTATAAAGTATTACACAATGACCAAAATTAAATTTGATCAAAAACAAAATTAAAATAAAATAAAATAAACTCTAAATTTGGAAGGAGGCAAAAATCACGCATATCTAAATTAAAAATCAAGCAAGAACGTCACGAATAATAATACGTGTCCAAAGTGCACCAAAAATTAATCTTTTTCACTATATCCTTTTCCATATGTATTCAAGAAAAGAAACATAAAATCAAATAATAAACCAAAAAAAAAAAATCACATAAACAAATAGCACATTCAAAGAGGATATTGTCATCGAATTTACAAAAAAAATCTTAACTAAATTGGAATTAACTGAATCATAAAACTAGCATCAAAACCATCACTAGTATATCACTCTTTCAATCACCAACACTCATTCAAGATTTTAATAGCTTGATACGTTCTTGGTGTGGTTGAGTTGAATAGATCGAGTTAACTCTTTTTTCTTCTAAAGCTGTAACTATATTAAGCTTCAAATTTTCTAAAGAGTTCTTAAATTTTTCAAGAGATTCAAAAGACATATCATCAATAGAATGATTCCACCAAGAAGTAAAACATGCATCACCTTTATTTCTCTCTTTTAATAAAATATTCTTCTCTTCTTTCAACTTTTCTTGAAGTTCCTCGTATTGAAACCTTAGTGTTTCAAATATTTCCTCATCTTGTTTTTTTTTTTCGTTGTCGATAACAACGTTGTTTTCCGAAGCGATAAATTGGTTAATGACGGAGTCAGAATTTGGATAACCACATGCATAGAGTTTTTCGTTTGGTGAAGTGATGATCATTGCGGTTTTTGCCTGACACATAATGGATAGTTCGGTAACTTTGTTGAAGAGTCTTAATTTACGTTTTGAGAAGCTCACTTGTAACTTGTTCAATTGTTCTATTTTCTTGATGTCAATTTTTCTCTTGGGTTTTGTTGTTGTGCTGTTTCCATTTGAAGAAACCATTGATAATTTTTTCAAAGAGAAAGAAAGAACCTAACAAGACACAATGAGAGAAAGTGATGATTTTGTCCCAAAATATTGCCCGACCTCTCCTTTTATAGAGATAAAAATAAAAAATAAAAAATCTCTTTTTATTTTCTTTATTTTTACCTCTTTACTATATTTTAATTGTTTTGAAAATATTTGTATAAAATTGATTGCAATATTATAAAATTGCCGTGACGATGATCCTATTAAAATAAAAGGTAATCATGGTCATTAATAAAAATATTTGTTAAGTTTCAAATAAATCTTTAGTGAAATTAGTTTATTTTTTACAGATTGTAAAATTGTAATTGAGAATCTTCATTTTGTTAGATTTTATATTTTTATATATTTACATAAATAACATATAAATACTACGTTAGAAAATTTTATATTTTTAACATTAGAGAATTTCTTATAGTAATTCCGTTGATTCAGAAAATTTAGAGATTTTTAAAAACAAATAGATACTAACGTTCAATCACCATTCTCACTAAAATATATATATTGGATTGATCTCAAATTTTTAAAAGCCTTCAATCTGAATCGAGTTCATAGTTCCATGATTTTCCAAGATTCTCAGGATCAAACTTCACATATAAATATGTTTATTTCATGAGATAGTTTAAAATTAAATTATATAGTTTTAGATTTATAACTTTAATAGACATATAATAACTAGATATTATTAGATTTAATAAAATAATTTTAATTTTTGAATTAGAATATATTATATTAGTGAGAATAAATTTAAAATATTATGTCAAAAAATATTTAAAATATTAACTTGAAAGAACAAAGTTTTATATCAAATCAAAATACTTTAATATTAAATTTAATGATTTAATATTAATGTATGAAAGAAATGTAAGATTGTGACAAATAATCCAATATATTTAATATTATATTTTTTACATTAAGAAAATAAATTTAAATATAGTATAAAATAGTTTAAAAAAATAAAAATTCTATGAATAAAATATAAATTCGACATATATATTGTCATTAGAAAAGTATTTCAAAATATTTAATTAATAAAAAAGTTGTTTACTGTATTACTAAATATATAAAGAAATATCAATTATTGTCGCAGAATAGGTCGCTGACTTTAAGACGTTTTATGGCACTGCCCAATTTGTGCAACACAGACTATCAACCATGAAGTCCTCAAGTTAAAATAGATCAGATTCACTGTATCGAAGTTCTACTGCACCGTAAAAAACCGTTATAGAATTACACCTTCAATATGGCGGTTAAAGTCATTCTCAATATGAAGATTAAAGTCTCTTGCGATATGGTACTATGATAACTCATAAATCAAAAGGACTACGACACAAAAAAACCGCTCATAATGGTATTATGATTACTAAAAATCGACGAGACTATGACATAAAAACCGCTCTAAAAGGATAGTGATATTAGGACTACTACAAAATCGACGAAAATACAGGATAATAACCGCTCTAGAAACCGATAGGACTACAGTACAATACTATTTTAAAATATCGAAGCGACATAAATAAATGGGAGAAGTGGCTCATAAATCAATCGAGCGGAATAGAAAAGAGAGAAAAGAGAAAGTTGAAAAATGCATCAAACTTTGGTGTACTTTTCACAAGAGTTTGAAACTTATTATATAGTGATGGAAGCAAACTCACATATGTTTTCTATCAAATATAGAACTTTAGTATTTATAGTGTTGAAAACTGTTCAAAATTATATAGTTTTCAATGTGGGACTTCAAATATTATGTCAAACGCTTCTATAAAATCATGCATAAACAAATGTGTCTCTTGACTTGAACCATTGCATAGTAAGTAAGATTCAGATTTAACAAGAGTGACTCGTAGTCTTGAACATTATCTTGGACATCAAACACACACACAGACTTCTAATCGGGTATATTCTCAAAAGCTCGTGCATTAATGGTCTTACACGTGTATCCTAGTATAGTGAACGCTCTAAGAATTCTACCACGAAATTCAATAGGAAGCGGCCCCACTTCCACATTCACATAAGTGAGGCTATCAAGAGTACTCATGTAGCTAGGTACTCCACTCCATATAGAGTATATATCCTATTAAGAGTTTCTATTACCTCATCTTATCATCGCTTCATGAATCATGTTTCTCTGATTTATAATAGCATGTTCATCTCATATCACTTCACGACTTGTTATTACCCATTGAACCTAATTCTTGGGATCTCCAGTCTTTTAAGTCGGGTTACCATCATGAGTGACTCAATAGGCATTAGTCTCATCCTTTTGGATGTATTTATGAATTTCTCTCTAGATAATCCTTTCATCAAAGGATCTGCTAAAATTTTATCATTGCGTACATGATTCACTATAACATCTCATTTAGAAAGTAGTTATCTAACTGTATTGTGCTTACGACGTCTTTGTTGTCTCATACTGTTGTAATAAAGATTTTCAATCTTTGCAATAGTCGCGATACTATCGCAGTAGATCAACACAATTGTCAAAGGTTTTTCCCATAAAGCGAACCCAACTAGCAAGCATCTTAACCGACTTGTTTCTTCACTAGTAGTAGCTAGTGTTATCATTTCAGACTCGATAATGGACTGAATCAATATCGTATGTTATTTGATTTCCAAGATACAACCCCATTACCTATACTACAATATTTGCACTGGTTGTTTTGGTATCATATGGTAAAATGTTCCAATCAACAACATTGTATCCTTCAAGGACGGAAGGAAACCTTTGATAATGTAATCAAAGACTCATGATCCTTTTTAGGCATCTCATGATTCTTTTGATGGTCTACCAATGCTCCATACTATGTCTATTGGTAAAGCTGCACAACAGTCCCACGACATAGGCAATGTCGGGTTTAGTACAATCAGTGGCATACCTGAGGCTGTCAGTGATGCTCACATATTCAATTTGTCTAACACCTTCACCAGTGTTCTTGAAAATTTTCACAATTAGATCATATGGTGTGCAGGCAGATTTATAGTCAAATTATTTATATTTCTTTAGGATTGTTTCAACTTATTGAGACTGATCCAAAGAAATTCCATTTTCTGACCTAGTAATCTTGATTTCAAGGATTACATTTGTTTCTCTGAGGTCTTTCATAACAAAGTTGTTACACAACAATGATTTCACAATATTTACAACATAAATGTTTGAATAAAATATGAGTAAGTCGTCTACATAGAGACATATGATAGTGCAAATGTCATTTTCAGATTTATAGTAAATACATTTGTCACTTTTATTCACTTTAAACTCATTCGATATAATCAAGTTATCAAACTTTTCATGCAATTTCTTAGGAGCTTGTGTAAGACCATACAGTGATTTATCTAACTTACAGATTTTGTCATATTGTCCTTGAATTACAAAACCTTCAGGTTGTTCCATATAGATTTATTCTTTCAAGTCACCATTTAAAAAATATATTTTAACATCCATCTGATGTATCACCAGGTTATGAGTAGCCACAAGTTATATGAGTACCCTAATGAATGTTATTCTAGTGACTGGTGATAAAGTGTCGAATAAATCCATATTTTCTCTTTGTCTAAAGCCTTTGGCTACAAGGTGTGCCTTGTATTTATCAACAGTTCCATCGGGTTTTAGTTTCTTTTCCAAGATCCATTTACAATCTATTGGTTTGCAACCAAGAGGCAAATCTACTAAATGTCAGGTCTTGTACGATTCTAGAGATTCCATTTCAACATTTATTGTTTCTTGCAATATCTCTGCATCCAAAGATGACAAAACTTCTTAAAGATTTGCAGGATCCTCTTCTAAAGTATAAGCCGCATATTCGGGTCCATAATTTTTAGAAGCTCTGACTCTCATACTTCTTCGAGTTCCTGGTTCACCTTGTTTGTTGCTTCTAGTTACAGGAACGTTACTTGGAACCTCTTAATCTTTCTACTAAATTGATTTTCAATTTCAGTTACAAAGATCCTTAACATGTCAAGCGTTTCACTTTTATTTTACATTTCTTGGTAACGTCCCAACAAGTTTACATATATCAAAGTGTAATAAATCTAAAAACTCATATTCTCTAACTACAAATTTATGTGAACTCTTTGCTATTTTAGCTGGACAAAAAAAATCACATTTTTCAAAATTATTTAAAAATAACTTTAGAATTAAACCTAAGTTACTTAAGTTTGAAATCAGACGTGTTCACGTCACTTAGTCTAGTATGTCAAAATTAAAATCACACAACATGTAAGTATAAAAAGACATTTTATTGATTTCAACATTCAAACAAAAGGAGATATATTAAATTTCAACATTTAATTTAAATATGACATGAGTGACATACCTTAACAAACAATCTCATGAGTTATCTTCAGAATTTTACGAGAGTGAGCCTCCACGGGTCTAATATCGGTCATTTGATACTCTGGGTAGCAGCTCGCAACATACTTATTTAGAGAATCTCTAACATCTATAGCAGTATTATTGGAATTGTAGTAGTTATACAGATCATCAGCAAGTCCATTAAGAATATAATTCTTATCATTATTCTCCCATGGGTTAATTCTCCAGCTTTCTTATCCTAATTTGTTTGCTTCTTTGGTTGACATGGCAGTAAGAAATGTCTTAAAATTGTTATTTTGAGTTTCAAAAAATTATTTAAAAATCACAATTTATGTCACCGAAGATATTACTAGGTTGAGTTGCGGACTAAGTCGCTCTCTTTAAGACGTTTCACGGCACTGTCCAAATTGTGCAAGGCAGATTATCAACCACGAAGTACCCATGATAAAACAGTACAAATTCACAGTATCGGAGTTCCACTGCACTGTAGAAAACCGTTCTAGAATTACACCCTCAATATGACGGTTAAAGTCACTCTCAATATGACGATTAAAGTCACTCGCAATATGGTACTATGACCACTCATAAATCAAAAGGACTACAACACACAAAAAATCACTTATAGTGGTATTGTGACCACTAAAAATCGACGAGACTATGTCATAAAAACTGCTCTAAAAGGATAGTGGTATTAGGACCACTCAAAAATCGACGGAACTACAAGATAACAACCGCTCTAGAAATCGATAGGACTACGAGATAACAACCGCTCTAGAAACTGATAGGACTATGGTACAATACCATTTTAAAATATTGAAGGGACATAAAGAAATGAGAGAAGTGGCTCGGTAATCAGTCGTGTTGAATAGAAAAGGGAGAAAAGAGAAAATTGAGAAATGCATCCAACTTTTATGTACTTTTTAACATAATTTGAAACTCGTTATATAGTGATGAAAGCAAACTCACATATGTTTTCTATACAATATGAAACTTTAGTATTTATAGTGTTAAAAACTATTCAAAATATTAGAGTTTTCTAAAGTGAGAATTAAAAAAAAAAAAATTAAATTCACACATTAACCTAGTGTATTTTAAATAATGTCTTTTATTGTCCATTGAATATCTTTCAATACTCTCGTTGAAGTTTCTTTTGCATTCTTAAATAATTTTGTTGTTGATGTCTTTCTATCACTATTATCATTAATACGACCAAAATTAAATTTAGTGTGAAGTGCTTCAGAATACACGGTAATAAACGAGTAAACAAAACTATCACCGATCAAAAGCAAGGGAGGAAAGAAGAATTAAAGAATTTTTTATAAATAAAATATAAAAATGAAAGAACGATACTACCTAAACCTGTAGAAAAATAAAAACCTGATAAATATTTTCATATCTTCTCATGTTCACTCTAAAATAAAATTCACATATAAATGATAAAAATAGTACACTGTTACATATTTTTAATATTGCTATCTTGTATCTTGCGATTACTACAAAAAGTGAACACTTATTATCTTTAATGTTTAGAAAGGTAGTCGTAGAACGGGTACCAAGACAAAAAATACATTAGTGTCAAAATGAATCATTTTTAAAAAATTGAAATCTAATATTTTACAAATATATAATATCGTATAGAACATAATATATTAACAAATAGATAATATTATTAAAATTTAAAATAAATTTAATTATTATGTATTGTACATCATAATTATTTATAGAAATAATTTTAGAGGTCATTTTAATAAATGTAAAATATTTCTCCCGATCGAATGAATGATGAAATGAATGCGATTTACCTATAAAAACTTTTTACTATTTCATAAAATGATATAGATGAAAAATATTAGATTATATATTATATATTATATATGCCATCGTAATATATGTTTAAATTTATAGTATTTAGTTGATCGGGAAAAAGGGATACACTTAAAGTTTGTTTTGATTTGGATGAGTTGTGGTTGATATGAAAAATGTGTAACGATATTTTTTTTTTAATCTCGTTGAATTCAATGGTATTGTCTTGATCGAGCAGATTAAGTTGGTTACGTGGATGTGACTTAAAACTAAAGGGTCTTTGGTGCTTATCGCTTCCAATTTTTATTAATTTATTTGTATTATTACTTATGTTATGGCTTTAGAGTTTGAATTTTGTATGATTGAGTGAGGTGTGTTGTCTTGAGACTTTTATGTACTATTTGTACTGTTAATTTTAAGTACGCTTTGTATTTTGAACTAATTGTTGATAAAATTTTAGTCGATTGAAAAAAACTATTATATCAATTTGAATATTTCATGACAAAAATTACCACATAAAAATGTGCTAAAAAATACTAGTTTATTAAAATTATTATTTTAGTTATGAGATTTTATTTGAACATATCAATTTATATATTTCATCACAAAAATGTACCATACAAAGAATTGTTAAAAGAATTTATGGTGACAGACTGGTTAAATCTATGATTGTACTTTTAGTTTAAAAAAAAAAAGTTGTACTTTCAGTTTTTCTTTTCCTTAGAGTATGCTCGTGTGATGGATATGAGTTTTTTATTTTTGATAAAATTATTTTTTGAAGAAATATATGTTCATATAGAGTTTAATTGGTTTTTTTTAGTTTGAAAATAATTTTATCCTAATATTCAAAAGTATTGAAATATCTTTTAGGTTTAATTGCATTGGTCCTCCTATTTTAGTTGAATTGCGAAAGTAGTCCCTCTATTTTATTTCTTCTCAGTTTTAGCCCCTCAAATCAGAAATTTGGTTCAAAACTTGATGAATTTTCATTGTTTTGCATTTATTTAAGTCATATCATGTTTCAATATCTCGTTGTGCAACAATTGTACCTGAAATATATGATTATAAACAGTGTGGTGTGACTTTAAAAAATGTAACTTCATCAAAATTTGGACCAAAATTATGTTTGGGGGCCAAAATTGGAGATAAATTAAATAAGAGAATTACTTTCGTGATTCAGCTAAAATAGGGGGACCAAAACTACAATTAAGCCTATCTTTTATAATTGTTGTTTTGTTTTAACTTTAACATATCATCGCCAATAATCGTCAACCATCATCTTGATTATCGCTAACTACCACTCAGACAATTGTGGACCTCATTCCTTATGTCATCGACCATCACTCAAACTACATTTTCCACCACTCCAGAGTTTGTTGGACACTACTTCGACTCACCGCCAACTACTCTCTATGAATATCATTGTCACTGCTAATACAATCACTACTTTGAAAACCACCTCATACCACTCCAACTATCAAGGTCAACCATCACTCAAGCCACCACATTTGATCAATTATAACCTCTCTTAGCCACCACTGTAACCTCTATTGGCCACCATTTTGAATTTTATAGAACACTACAAATTATCGATTATCACTCTGATCATTGTCAACCATCGTTTTAAACATCACCTTCGACCACTCCAGTTCTTACTAACAGTTGTCACCTATCACGTCGACCATTCCTACAATCACAACGCCACTATCAACCGTGGATCACATCTAAGAGTAGTCTACTATCAATTATGTCAATCAGTAATGTACATTTTCTCTCCTCTGTTATGAAATTTATATCTCATAAAAGATAATTGATCTACATTTTCAAATAAATGTAAATATTATACACCAACATATTAAAAAATTACATGACATTTAATTACCTTATACAATTTAATAATATATATATACATATATATATATATATATATATATATATATATATATATATATATATATATATTAGAGAAAATACACTTATTTATAATAACATTAAGTTATAATAGATAATAGACGATATATTGGTGAGTATAATATATAGATATATATTTTATGAGAATGATATTGGTTTTTAATTTTTGTTGTTGGAGTTATTAGTTTGATTATAAGGCATCTTGCGAGATTATAAAAAATATTATATAAATAAAATAGGCTAAATTACATATGTGGTCCCTTAACTTAATTTCAGGTAACGTTTTAGTCATTTATCTTTTTTTTTTTCCCGACTTGGTCATTTATTTTAATTTTAAGTGACAATTTGATATTTTATGTTTTAAAATTTCAACAATGTTATCCTTCTTTATACAAAAATTCAAAAAAAAAATTCAATCAAAACTCATAAAATTAATTATATTCTTCAATATAATACAAATTTCATCAAATTCGTAACATAAATCTTCAAATAAACTCATATTTTCATACTTTATTTGATATTGTTAGGAATAAAGGACTAAATCGAGGGGAAAAAAAAATAAAAGACTAAAACGTTACCTGAAATTAAGTTAAGGGACCACATATGTAATTTAATCAATAAAATATTATTAACAGTGAAAGTTTGACTGCAAATATTTTTATCAAATATTTTTATCGATAAAATATTCTCACCAATATATACATAAATTTAAAGTTGTTCTTTTTAATTAGATATAATTATAATTGATATATGAATAAGTTTTCATATTAATTGGTAGATTACATGACAATATATTTTCATATTTAAATTATTATAATTAAAATCTAAAATATACAAATAAACACCTAAATTGGAGGGAATTATGATGGATCGTCTAAAGTCGTTTGTAATTTTCCTTGCTTTTATAATTGATAATTGATGTTTAATTATGTGGTTATGAAAGTGTGAAGTTGTTTTTTCTTTACCCCTCCACTAAAAAAATTGATGACGACAAATAATTCAATTTTGGAGAAATAAGTAAAATTTAAGGTTATTAATTGATTGTATTTTCGATATGCAATCTTCTACAAATATATATATATATATATATATATATATATATATATAATTAAATAATAAAATAAATAAATAATTGAAAATTGTATTATTAACTAATAATAATATAAATGAATTAAAATTAGTAAAAAAAAAAACTAAAATTGTAATATTTTAGAGATTAAACCTAAGAAATTGTAATAAATTAAATGAATAAAAAATTATTAAGTAATAACAATATAAAGATTAAGTAGAATTGTCAATACCATTCGTACAATATTTTAGATTATGATCGAGTAACTAAGATAATTCATATATGTTTTCTATTTATTTTTAACATCTATTTCATATTTAATGTGAGTACTATTTGAAATTTCATATGAGCTCAATTAATTATTTTATATTTATAATTAATTATCTATATATAATTTTGCTCATACATAGTTATTTTATATTTTTTTATCTATAATTCGTTAAGCGTTAAAACTAATCACTTTTTTTATATACTATGTTTGTTTAAATCTCTATTATTTTTAACTATAATATATCACGTAGTCAATTGATCTCATATAAACACCATATAACGGATTATAATATCAAAATGCATAACTTACATTAGAAATAAAATAGTAGTTAAAAATAACATGCATAACATACAAAGACTATATCTATTAGTCAATCATCCTCCAAAATATTATCCAAATATTATCGGTAACTTAATTTAATTTATATATTTATTTTTACTAATTTTATATTATTAATAATTAATACTTTTAATTATTTATTTTATCAATTAATACAACAAACAATAATATGTATAGAAGGTGGCATCTAAATACTATCAACTACTAGCTCCATTTTCTTATTCCTTAAAGAGGAGATTTTTATATAATTTTTTTTAAAAGTGGAATAGTTTAGTTATTTTTTAAAGATACAAAAGTAAAAAAATCCTAACCAATTTTTATGATAATTAATACTTATTTAATTAATACTTAACTTAATTTATATATTTATTTTTACTAATTTTATATTATTAATAATTAATACTTTTAATTATTTATTTTATCAATTAATACAACAAACAATAATATGTATAGAAGGTGGCATCTAAATACTATCAACTACTAGCTCCATTTTCTTATTCCATAAAGAGGAGATTTTTATACAATTTTTTTTTAAAAGTGGAATAGTTTAGTTGTTTTTTAAAGATACAAAAGTAAAAAATCCTAGCCAATTTTTATGAAGTCAACAACACAAACTAGGAGTCAGTAGGAATTAAACACAAGATTATTATTATTTTTAAATTAAGCAAATCGACGGCGTTTACCATCAAGAAGATCAATCATTTTTTTTATATATCTTTTTTTCTTTTTTTAATAAAATATTCTACTCTTAAATAATATTATCTAATTATCTTATTTTTTATGAGTCAATAAGAAGTAACTGGCCCAATATCTTTTTATTAGTATTATTATAATTATTATATCAGTTTAATAGTTGTTATTAATTATCTAATAAATTAAAAATAATTAAATCAATAAATAATAATAATAATAAATAATAATAATAATAAATACTTTAATAAATAATAATAATAATAAATAATAATAATAATAAATAATAATAATAATAATAAATATTTTTTTCTTTTTTTAATATATTTTTTAAATGTATAATATAATTTATTATTTTTAATAATTATTAATTACTATTATTATAATTATTTATTAATGCATTATTTAGAAGTGTAATATTTTGGTGTTAAAAAAAATTAAAAAGAAGATATATTAAAAAAAATATCCGAACAACATCAACATGAAAAGAAAAAGAAAAAAAAACCCGCATCGCTTTCCGAATCCTCATGTTCTTCTTTCTTCAATCTTCATCTTCAAATCCCAATTCACACATCGCGTTAGGGTTTTCACTTTTTCATACTTCAAATTTTCCCTTCACCATCACAACCACCACTTTCCCCTCAATCATAAATCCAACGATGCAACGCAACTTCTCAATTCCTCCATAGTTTAACCGTAACGGTGTTTTCCTCATCGGAGAATACTTCGGAACTTAACCTCATCGGTTTCTAACTACATGTTCGTGTAATTCGATTCTAATTTTTTGCTTATTTTAATTATCACTTCAATTTTTCTCAGTTTATGTGTTGTTGCTTTGCTATGGTTTTAGCTTAAACGATGTTGCAGTTTCATCCTCAAGGTTCTTCTAAACAAACTTGTACTCTTCTCACTGTTACTTCTGCAACACGTTGTGCTGAGCAGAAGCATCCACAGAATCATCACAACTTCCCTTTTCCTGAGTTGGTTTCTTCAGGGCGTCTTGAGGTATATAAAATTCACATATTTGATTGTTTATAGTATTGCATTGTAAGTTTAGAGGTTTTTATTAGAATATAAAAAAGATTATGCACTATTTTAGTCCTTAAATGTGTGAGGCACTGCTATAATAGTCCTTAAATGTATTAAAATTATAAAAGTATACTTAAATGTGTCTTTTGCTAGTCATTTTGTTGAATGCGTCTTTAGTTAGTCAGTTTAGTCATCAAATGTGTTTTTCGTTGGTTAATTTTGTCCATAAAATTACTATCAAAAGAGATATTGGGGATGCATTTGCAATTTCAATATATTCAGAGACTATAATGACATTGCTTTACACATTCAAAGACCAAAATTGTTGTTTACTCATAAAATAATTGAAGTTAGTTTGTCTCCTATTTTGAAAGTAGCAAAGACTAACTTGACGAATTGATAATAGCTTAGAGATTATTTGTTATATTTCTATAGTTTAGGGACCAAGTTGGAGAGAAATTGGTAGTTTAGGTACCAAATTGAAGGTTTACTCGTTGATATTTGTGTATTACTAATTTTGTTTTTGTTTTATTTAACCGTTGAAATAGCATGAGGTGATTTATTTATTTATATAATTTTAATGAAATGAAGGTTCAAACTCTATGCAATCCGGAAAAGGAACAGTTTTGTAAAGTTCTTGAATCGTATCAGCCGAGTATTGTTTACTTACAAGGAGAGCAGTTAGTGAATGAGGAAGTTGGTTCAGTGGTTTGGCAAGGTGTGGAATTATCCACCCCTGAAGATATATCAGAGCTCTTCGGTACCAGTTTGCCGACTGCGGTATGTATTGTGAATTTTAAAGCTGCTCTTTTGTTTGTACCTTATATGTAAGATAGGGGACTAGGTTAGACATATAGAGATCAGTAAAGAAACAGATTTGAGAATTTATAAATGTACTTTCTATATTGTTAATTTCTGAGTTAGTTTTTGGTGGAAATACTTACTAGTATTGATTGTGGGAGAGATAAAGAAAACTGTAAAAAGTATAGCTGAGTACTGTGAAGAATGTTAGGGACCTTGGTCTATGTGAATTTTAGATCAGTTGTTTTGCATATAATTGAAAACTGAACCAGTTGATAGACTCAATATGATATTGATGCCTAAATAGAAAGACTGGTGTTGGTTGAATGATTCACGAGACGATTAGAGTATATAGAGATTTTGTGACATATGACAGATTGCTCAAGAATTTTACTTATAAGGCTTATCCATTTTGCATTTTTAAGTTTATACAATCTGTGTTGATGTTAAATAAACTAATAATCCTTACCCGATTAGCATTTTCCCTCCTCAGTTTGCATTGTTGGTGTGGTATTTTATTTGATGTAATTTGCAAAATTTCTTCAGGTTTACTTAGAAATCCCAAATGGAGAAAGTTTTGCAGAGGCCCTTCATCTTAAGGTACATTGGTCTAAGTTGCTTGGGAAAATTTGGATATCAAAGGTCAACTGACAATCATTGTTGATAAAAGAATGTGTTACTCTTTCAAGAATACCTTGCATTTTGATAATTTCATACGGAATATTGGTTGATTCAGGCTGTTTGACTATGCAGGGAATCCCATATGTTGTATTTTGGAAGAATGCCTTTTCTCGATATGCTGCCTGCCATTTTCGTCAAGCATTTTTTTCAGTGGTGCAGAGGTATGAAGTCATTTATTTGATTTGCAACTTGCAAGCACATGGTGTATTTACTACGAAATGAATTTTTATATCCTAAATCTAACGGCTACACTGATACAAGTCATATTGATATTTGATTGTGGTTAGACATATTTGATGACATATCCATGTAGTGGGTCATTGTGAGAGGAATAATTTTCTATAAAATCGGTAAACTTGTATAGTTGACATATCGTGGTAGTTAATCTATGATTATTTAACGCATTTTTGTTTTCAATTATGAATGGCCAGAGTTTCAAATTAAGTATGATTTTTTTATTTTCTTTTCATGGGAAAAAACTGAAGAAATCTAAGTAGTGTGTTTGTTTAAGAATTTTGAAATATTACTTAACATTTAATGCTGTTTTTCAAATATATGGCAGCTCATCTACACATACATGGGATGCTTTCCACCTTGCACATGCCTCTTTCGAACTTTACTGTGTTCAAAATAATCAAGTACTTCCTACTGATAGCAATGATGCTGATAGTGATATGGGGCCACACCTTCTTGGTGACTGTCTCAAAATCCATATTGACCCTCCAGAGATGGGTGAAGAAGAAGAAGATGATGACGATGATGAAAGTTCCTCAGGCAGTCTTCCTTCTATACAAATACATGACGATGAAGTGAACTTGAGATTTCTAATCTGTGGTGAACCTTCCACAGTTGTAAGCTTCTTTTTTTTTTTTTGTTAGAACCACATGTAAACATGCATAATGATTTACATAAAGTAAATATTCTTTAAAACTGTCACACATTTTGACACACCAACAACCACAAATGCATGTTGAAAATAAGTTTTTCCAATGGTGGACAAAGTAATACGGTTTTCCACTGTGAGACAAAAGAAGGATCAAAATGCACATGCATATTACTATACATGCATGTGTAATTGTTATTTAAATTAACACCCACATCCATAGTAGACATTATTTTCCAATTATAAATTGGCTTGTTTCTTTTCAGGATGAATCATTGCTAAGATCTTTGGAGGATGGACTCAGAGCTCTTTTAACTATTGAAGTATGTTGACTGTATCGTTTGATCAATTTTAGATAAAATTCCATTTTAGCAAAATCATAAGATAAGCATTGTTGATTACCGATCATTGTTCAATCTTGCGGCCTTTTCGTGAAAGCAATAGAACATAAAAGAAAACTTCCTGTTGTTGATTTGCTTTTTACCACTGTTGTTTGAGAGCTTTTTGTTGCAATTTTTAATCAAGATGATATTTCATTAGGTTTTCTCAATTTTCTTATTATTTTTTCAGATACGTGGTTGCAAGCTCCATGGCAAGTATAGGTATGTTGATAAGACTTGCATATGACTAGGGACTAGTACTGATATTTTGATGACTAAAAACTTGTTTCTCATTTTATTTCTTCAAATTTTATATTCCCTTATTTTTAATTAGGACTTCATTAGAAATATGAATATGGATTCTCAGTTGCCACCATGTAATATATACCTTTATGCTGTTGTATAGTGCCCCTCCACCACCTCTTCAGGCAGCTGCTTTTTCTCGCGGAGTTGTGACCATGCGATGTGATATATCAACCTGCAGTTCTGCACATATCTCACTTCTAGTGTCTGGCAGTGCACAAGCCTGTTTTAATGATCAGGTACTCTCCATTTGTCTGTGCACTGTGTTTTTATTACTGAAACTAACAACCAATGCTATCTGTACATGCTATTTAGTTTTTTTAATTCCAATATTACATTGCTCTTGCATAATAGCTTGTGTGTAAATATATATTATATTTCTGAGCATTGAATTATTTTGTTTTTCTCTTGAAATAGGTTATATGACAATTTTGTCTTTGGAATTGAAGTTAAAACTTATTGTGTGGAAAGAAACGGTCCTTACTCCTTAGACCATTTTTCCATTAAATTTCTGATTAACTGTTTTATTAAATATTAAATCAACAGTTCACATTTGAAGTGTAATATTAATATATTCACTTGCAAGAAACTATTAAAAAATTTGGATTCTTATTCTTTGGCCGATCTGTTCTGTTTTTTACTTTTTAGCTCTTGGAGAATCATATAAAAAATGAGATAATTGAGAAGGGTCAAATAGTTCATGCACAACTCAGCGAAGCAAACAAACAGACTATCTCTGAACCTCGTAGATCTGCTTCAATAGCATGTGGAGCAACTATTTTTGAAATTAGCATGAAGCTTCCCCAATGGGCTTTGCAGGTTTCAATAATTCTTAGCCTTACTCACATTTTTTATTTCAATATTATCTGTTTCAGTGTTGTTTTATTAATAAAATTATGTTTTCTGAATGTGTCTTCCCTTCTTGCTAGTTTCTTATTGGGAGATTCATCAATGTTCAAGTCCTATATGCTTTACCTGATTTTATTTTTTTGGAACTAAAAAAAACAGTTTTATTATTAAAGCAGAAGCCATGTAGTTGTGTTTGAAAAAAGAAAAAGACTTGCAAGTTGAACTTTCCTTGAATTTTCATCAAAGATTCCATTTGCTTAAAATAAATATTTAGCAGAGTTTATTAGGACAATTAGTGCTGAGATAAAATGATAAGGATTTGAAATTTTGGGGCAAGGATTTCTTGTGTTGAGATAATGGAAAGGGAGTGACATTATCTGACTTAGCCGCTCATAATGCTTTGACATCAAAGTATGTAGCAGGACTGATTAGATCGTTGCCACTGGACTGGATGTCTGCCTCTGTTTTCATCTATCTTGTACCATTGCTTTTACCCATGTTTCCTCTTTCAAATGGGAGTACTTGTTGATTTGCCTTGCTGTTAAGTTATAAGAATGGTTCATAGATAATGGATGACATGCTCACTGAGCTGTATCGATAATATATGGTTCTTACTAGTACCGATGATACCATGGCCCCTGCTAACTTTGGCCTACTGATGTAGTTTTGAATGGAACTACTCGTTAGGAAATGATGAGGCAGTAACCAGTAGTTTTATTACCCTTTTTTCTATGAGGAATATGTGCCTGCTTCTATATATATAAGAGCAGTGAAGTGCTCAACCTGTTTTCAAATTAAATGATCTACATTTCACAGTAAATAATGAAATGGAAGCAGGATTTTTCCGAGGTTTTCTTGCCTATTAATATCTGGATGTTGAGTATAGTACCTAATGTTTTAAATCTTATAAGAATGAGAATCAGAATTCTATGTCTAAACATATTTACCTGTATGACTCGAATTCTTAACTATATGTCTTGTTTCTCTGTTCAGATTTTGAGACAACTAGCACCTGATGTTTCTTATCGAAGTTTAGTTGCACTTGGCATTGCTAGTATTCAAGGGTTGCCTGTAGCTTCTTTTGAGAAAGATGACGCTGAGCGCTTACTTTTCTTCTATCAAAGCTCTGAGAAAGATGGCTGTGCAAACCACAACATAGTTTTCAGCAGGCCCCCCATTTGGTTGAAACCTCCCCCTCCAACAAGAAAGAGGAGTGAATCCAGCCAAGGGGCTAGTCCTGACATAGATGATGGTGTCTTTTCAGGGCAGGGTGCTATTAAAAAAGTAGATGAAGAGGAAAAGGATAGGAAAATGGTGAATGGGATTAGCACACCATTAACTCCAGCTAGGCAGAGATTAAAAGTATCTGCAATGAGGCCAATTCCTCAGGTCCGTCGCCATAGAATGACACCTTTTTGTGGACCTTCTGAGATGGATGGTTTTGGTGGTGCCCATGTTGAGGCTAGTGTGCCACTTGTCCCTATGAAGCGTAGTAGTATCGCATCATCATCTGCAACACAGAGAAAATCATTTTCGAGCTCAGCTCTGTCTAAGCAAGTTATTTCATTGAATCCATTGCCGTTGAAAAAACACGGTTGTAGCAGAGGCCCAGTACAGACTTGCTCTGAGGTGAGTTTTCCTTTGTCCATTGTTTTAAATATCCTTTTCAGTATCTTTTAGATGCCTAGTATGATATTGATTTCCAAAGTTTTACTTGTGCTGAATATTTGATGTAGTACATCCTATTCAAGGCAGTGTTCCTATATTTATAAAACGCGACTTTGCTAGCATTTATAATCGAAGACCGAATGATGTATAATTGTCTTGCAGTTGTACATTTAATTCATATCAATTAGCTTATTTTGGAAAGTTAAAGAAGAGCTCTGTAATCTGTATGCCTTGATTCAATGAGTTATATTATGCAAAGATGAAATGGATAATGTTATATTAAATATTCCACCACATTCTAAATTAATCTCCAAATTGATATGAGAATTTAAGCTACTTATTCTTGAAGGATGTTATCTTTTATCTTTTACTTTCTTATTAGTTTCCTATTCACGATTTTTTTTAAACTCACATTTTTTAGAAATATATTATCCCAAATATTAATAAACCATACTGAGTTTAATCAATCTCTCTATGATGCAAACGTTCAATGAGAATCCATATTGCATCAAACAGTTGTTTAATTTTTTGTTCACTTTCAAAATCTTTTTAACCAGATTCTATAGAATGGTGTTATCCTAAATATTACTTAACCATACTGGATTAGTCAAACTCTGATGCAAACATCCTTAAAATTTTAAAAGTTGAAACTTTCTGTGTAGGAGGAATTTCTTAAAGATGTCATGGAGTTTCTGATTCTCCGGGGGCATAGCCGGCTGATTCCCCAAGGAGGGCTTTCTGAGTTCCCTGACGCCATTCTGAATGGAAAACGCCTTGATCTCTACAACTTATATAAAGAGGTGAGTTAGTAAAACTGTGTTCTTTTGATGATTATTATGGATGAGTTTTTATGTAGATTTTGTTCTGAATTGGATGGTTTTCTTAGGTGGTTACAAGAGGAGGATTTCATGTTGGCAATGGCATCAACTGGAAGGGACAAATCTTTTCAAAGATGGGCAATTACACATCAACAAATAGAATGACTGTATGTTCTATGCCTTATGTATATTCCGAACTTCTGTGGTTCATTTTTGTGATTTGTTATATTATTGATTTATTTTGTTAAAAAAATTATTGCGGTATACCGGTAAAGTTATTCTTGATTTTTTATATAGACTTGTTTTATAGTTAAAGTTGCATAAAAAAAAGTTCACAAACTTATTCATATTTTATGTGGAATGTTTGTTTATCTTGTCAATATAACTGGAAGCTAAGCCTTTTTTCCCATGATGTGTCTTCTACAGGGAGTTGGAAATACACTCAAGAGACATTATGAAACCTACCTTTTAGAATATGAATTAGCACATGATGATGTGGATGGAGAATGCTGCTTGTTGTGTCACAGGTTTGTACTACTTTTTAAGCATATGAAGCTATGCAGTTGTTCTTTAAGTGTGGTTGCCAGCAGATTATGTACTTACACCCTCTCCATGTTAAATTGTAAAGTAGTTTTAATTTATCATTCAATTCATGATGATTAGCAACCGATAGATGTTTAGTATTGATATACGTGCAAGTAGCAGCTGCAATTCTCTTTTTTTTTTGTAAATGATTTCCTTACAATATTTTGAATGTTCAACAGTAGTGCTGCTGGGGATTGGGTGAATTGTGGTATATGTGGTGAGTGGGCCCATTTCGGCTGTGACAGAAGGCAGGGTCTTGGCGCATTTAAGGTATTGCATCATCACTTACAATTATACATGAAGAGTTTTGATGTGTTATCCAATGCAAAACAATGTAATATATTAAGGATTCCTTTTTTTTCCTTCATAACTTCTGCAGGATTATGCAAAAACAGATGGGCTGGAATATATATGTCCTCATTGTAGTATTACAAATTTCAAGAAAAAACAAAGTGTTGCTAATGGGTATTCTCAAGGGTCAATGTCATCACGACCTTTTTAATAAACTTTCCTCCACCCCCTTATTGAATAGGGGTCAACTAGATTGTCCCTTTTGTTGATTTATTTGTAATCACTATGTTTTAGATAGATTAGTGAAATATAGGATTAAAAAAAATGAGAATTAGGGTTAATTGACACAGATGTTAGTAGGAGTAGGCTTGCCTCAACCTCTTCCACCTTTGTTCTTGATTAAGAGGGACAAAATTTCCAAATTCAGATTATGGAACTCCTTACCAGTTTCAACTCCATCAAGCTCTCCATCATGAGCAGTGACTTGAAGTTTACTTTATTCCCACTATCCTACTGTATTGAAAGGAAAATGTATAGTCTTAGGCACTGACCATGTTTATATGATTCAATTTAATTTAATAGATCACTTTTAAGTCTTTTCTATTTCACGCACAAACATTTTTGCACTCATTCACTGTTTAATTACCATACAAATCATGCTAACATGTGCCCTTAAGGCACATGTATATGTTAAGGATTCTACAAATAGTGTTATATTTTTAAAAAAAAATGAAATGTATAATTTTCAATTTAAAAATTATTTATAAAAGCTAGAGAAGCTTGAGTGATGATCTGTAGAGTTGTAGTTAAGCAAAAAGTATAACTGAAAGGAGCAAAATCTTTCTTAACTTGAGTGAATTTTAGGTCCTCCAAAAGTGGAAGGATATTGAGGAGAGAGAATATTTATCATAAATTTGAACTTGAATACACATTTATTTAATGTGATTTAATTATTACGAAAGTGAAAAATGTAATTTTACATTTTCCTTTCATTAAAGTTTATTCTCTTATCCAATCAAATACAAAACATTCTAAAATTATTTTCTTCCTCCTCCTTCCATTTCTCTCTCGTTTATTAAATTATCTTCTCTCCTTTTCTCTCCGTTGAATGAAACGGATACAGATGGTTATTATTAACATTTGGAAACACTTGTGCTTGTGTTTGTGTAGAAAGTAGAAACCTTATATTATAAGAACTTAAAATCTAACAAAACTATTATAACATAATATTAAAAGACATAACAAATATGTATAGTAGATAGCATTTGTGCTTTAATATAATATTTCAGATATGATATACTCAAACAAAAACAAAAAATGATTTGAACGTTGATTTAGTAATCAAGACCCAACAGTTTGATATAAAAAAAAGATTCAACAGTTTGATACGTGGTAATTATATTTTTTGAAAGACTTTTTGACATTATTTTTTCTTGATATTAAGGTAATTAACAATCAATTACTTTTTTCCTAAAACAAAGCGATCAATTACTTTCTTTAAATTTCTTCAGAATCACTGTTTGTAAACTAAAAAATATGTCTGCATAAAAAAACAAAAATATTAATCAAAATTAAAATGGCACAGGGAAATTTAATTATCCAAAAGATCTGTTAGAATGAAGTTATTCACACTTTAGTCATATAAAACATTTTTTTTTAAATAGTCCTGCTTTTTTCGTATTTTATTTATGGTAGACATTGAATTACTAATTGAAATTCATATAAACAGAAAACCTAATTCTCACATTAAAAATAGTTTATAAAGTATCACTCTACCGTATAAACCTATTTTGTAAGAATAACTTATATTGAATATTAATAATAAATTCTATCCATCGGACCACCTTAATTTATATACATGCAAGTTGCAACAACTGTGAGAGTGGTGGATTGGGAAAACCAAATACGTTAGGCCTCTAAATGAAGACATTTTCTTTGGAAGGAATTGTTTTGATAACTACAACAACTTAGAATCAGTATCTGTGACTTTATCATGCCTGTAATGCATTAATTAAGATTTTTAGTTAACTTAAAATCACTCCAAGGTCCTGGCTCTACTTTCAAGAATTTATTTTATGTTGTGAAGACTTTTGTACTCGCTCCTTCTCAAATTATAAATAAAAAGACATTTTTTATTCTATTTAGTTATGTTGTTACAAAATTATATTTATAGAATTTATTGAGTTTCAATAACAAAAAAGAAAAATAAAAGAATTTATCGAGTTTACATTTTTCAAAACATGTTTTTTGACTAAAAAATATAATAGTATTTATTCATTTAAATTGTAAAAACTATAATAATTAATAACAATACAATTTAAGTTGCTAAAAAAATAAATTTATAATATCTAAATTAATATTATAAAACAAAAAAATATTTAAAAAAATGACATTTTACAAATAAGATAAAATTGATGTTTCTAAAGTCAAAAAATAAACTAAAATTGACGTTAAAATAATTAAAATAACACAATAATAAGGCGGAAAACAAAATAAATGTCGAACACAAATAACAAAACAAATTAAAATATAAAAAACAAATTATGTATGCAAGAAAATCAATTG
This sequence comes from Cicer arietinum, assembly GCF_000331145.2. Taxonomy (NCBI): domain Eukaryota; kingdom Viridiplantae; phylum Streptophyta; class Magnoliopsida; order Fabales; family Fabaceae; genus Cicer; species Cicer arietinum. The sequence goes on along the minus strand of NC_021166.2, from coordinate 56,286,287 downwards.
ATAAAAAAAGTAATTTAGAGACATATTTTGGGTCAAAAATTGACTCTAAATTATAAAAAAATAAAAAATATAAACTTTTAATCTTTTCCAAAACTTGATAATGCCACTTCCCATGGAAAACGGGAAAGTTCCAATCATTCACTCCATCGAGAAGAACAAAAGTCATACGACAATTATTTTGTTTTGGTTTTCAAATATTCAATTTGTTTATGTTAAATATCATTAAAATATTTTTTAAAACACAATTGATTTTTTTGGTAAATTTTAAAACTTAGTTGATTTTTTAATAAGTGTAAATTATTATTATTTTTCTTATAATTTAAGACCGATGGAGTATGTGTCATACACAAGGATTTAATTCAAAATAAATAATTACTTCATTAAATGTTTGCACAAATATCCTTATAATAAATAGTGTAATTAAAGTCAATACATAGTTTTGCACAAATATCCGCACCTAGAGGTATCCATCCAAATTCGTTTGGTTTGAGCGGGAAAAATCTGCTTTGATTGAATGCGGGTGCAAAATTTTCTCGAAATTAAAATTTGGAGCAGAGACGGGTTTGGGGTGGTGATATCTAGAGCCGTCAAAAAAGCCCCCAACTACAAGGCCCCCTTACTTTTTTTGTTTTATTATTAGGCCCCCTATCAACATAATTTTTTAAGGGGCCCTTAATTTAGGCTCATTATTTAATGGGGCCTAAGTAAGGGGGCTCTAAGGGCCCATAAGCCCCCAATATTTTGTTAATTTTAAAATTTTTTTCTTGAAAAAAAAAATTATTAAAAAAAAGTGAAAATTTTTTATCGAAAAATAAATGGGAAATTTTTTATCGAAAAAAAATCGAACATTTTTTATCCCAAAAAAGTCGGACATTTTTTATCGAAAAAAATCGGAAACTTTTTATCGAAAAAAATCAAAAATTTTTTATCGAAAAAAGTCAGAAATTTTTTATCGGAAATTTTTATCGAAAAAAATCGAACATTTTTTATCGAAAAAATCGGAATATTTTATAGAAAAAAATTAAAAAAAAAATTATCAGTGAAAAAATTGAAAAACTTTATTTCTCAAAAAAGAAAGTTGATTCTTTTTTAAAAAAAGTGGGCCTAGGGGCCTCCTAAGCCCACAAATTTTTAGGGGGCTTTTAATTTAGGGGGCCTTGTTTTTGGAGGCCTTTTAAATTACTAATTTTTTTGGCCCCTTCAAAATGTGGGCTGGGGCCAATAATTAGGGGGCTTGTCAAATTGACAGCTCTAGTGATATCCACCCGCAACCGAACCCACCCCACAAATAATATTATTGTAATTTTTAAATACTATACTTAATATTTTTTAAAATATTAAAAATTATAATCTTATTTCTATAGAAAATATTTTTTATTTTATAATTGTCTAATAAAAATTATTTTATTATATTAATTATAATAGATATGATTTTTAAATTTATAATTTTATATATATATGAATGGGTGCGGTGCGAGCAGGAAAACTCAAACCCTGTTGCGGACGAGAATGAAGGTCTAAATTCTACATCCGTTATAAAACAGGGGCATGTGCGGATTTTTTTCAATTATTCAGATGCGGGGGTAGAGAAGGCAAATTCCGACTCTGTCCCATTGTTATGCCTAATCAATAGAGTGATGTCTATTAAGTAGAGACTTTACCTATGTTATCATTTAGATTTAGGAAAAATAATTTTTTTTAATTTAAAATTAAATTGAGAGATAAGTGAAATGTGATTAATAATTATATTAAACATTCTAAAAAAAATAAGGTTCAAATTCGAGTTCTTAAATTCTAATTGATTCTTGAATAAATTTTATTAATCATTTGATTCCAACTGTTTTTGATTAGTATATTAGTTGTTTGGTATATTGGATTGTCTTTTATAAATATTTCCTTTATTGATGTGATTTGTTCTATATAAATTAAAAGATATGTGAAGTGTCTCTTTCTCCTAATAAGAATTAATCCTCACATAAAGAATCTTTTGATCGAGCGTGAATATATTAATTAATGCTCATTAAAACTTGAGATATGCCAAAATTTGAGCGTGACATGTCTTTTATTTTTTCTAAGATTCTATTCACAAAAAAGTTTATATAAACCATTCTTTCAAACCAAACCATTCATCCTTGGAAAAACTCTAAACTCCTCTCTCTAACTCACTTTGTTTTGTACTTTTTACATCTTTTTCTTCATCATGTCTAACAATGTTGTCAATCCTCTTCTCCATCTCAGGTTAGAATCAGATTGCCCTCTACAATAACAAGGATTAATTACAATTGCTATAAAATAAGCTAGTATTTTATCTTTGTTACTTTTTGTTAATTCATTACTTTTTGAAAGCAGGAGAAAAATTAAAAACTAAAAAAAAAGGATTAATTTTTTTTATTAATCCAATTTCAATTTTAAAATGTAACAAAAAATCAATTCAATTTTCAAATAAATCTTTCTTTTTTGTAGTTTTGGTTTGCATATATGTCCTTCATGTGATTAGTGTTTGGTTTGACAATTGTGTTCGCATCACGATTTTTGATACTGCAAAGGTCCTTCTTTAGGTAATTAGGATTTTAAATAGTTCTCGGGGTGATTATTTCATTTGCTTTATGATTTTTAACATCGTAGAGAATCACAATTAAATATGATTGATTTGATCTCAATTATGGTTTTAAATTGCATTCTCCAATTGCAAATGTCACTATTAAATATAGAATTTGAAGTATCCGCAACAACATTGCAACTGCAATTTATGCTACATTTGTTAGAAATAGTTATATAGATGTTATGATTGTTTTAAGGTAGTTAAATGTTAACCGTGATCAAGTGGAAATTGATTATATCATTTACTTTAATTTAGAAACACTTATATAAAGGTGTATTCTATCTTAATTGAAATGTATCATATTATTTATATTATCAAATTCAAATTCAATTATGCTTCTCAATAGTATTAGCTACATTTTCTCGCAATATAAAGACTTGTGGCATAACTACGACTGCAATTTAAAACTGTTAGCATGTGATTATTTAATTTCCTATATTTTATTTGTATATTAAGTATTTATCCAATGATGCAGAAAACGATCCTATACAGCAGTAGCAGAAAGTTTAAGGTCGCAAGTGGCAAAAACAGATGTGGAGGTAGTGAAGGCTAATAATGTGAGTGAATCAAGTTCAGTGGCAAAAAAAGAAGGAACGGTATTTTGGATGAGACATCCTAAGACTGGAAACTGGATTCCAGAAAATCACTTTGAAGAGGTTGATGCTGCAGACCTCAGAAATAAGATGCTGCCAAAAAGATCACAAAACCATTGAAACAATTTATAAGAAAAATGCATCGAAATGGATTTGAAATCCATGTGTATGAACAAGTGCTGCTACACTAAATATCTTAAGTAATTTCTCGGACAAACAATATATATTATTAGCTTTAAAAATGTCACTCTGACAAACGGTCAATAGAGATCGAATAGACTCCCATAAAATGACAAATCAAAAATATCACTTTAAAATTTGTTTTTAGGCTTCAATATGTAATGATTCGGTTGTGTGAGAACCTACAAATGATTTTGCTGAAGTTTGGATTGTTTTACCCTTCAAAAGTGCTTTCCCAGAAACTTAAATAGAAACTTGGAGGATCATGCGATCCCTCTATGTATTGGTCTATAGAATCTTGCAAATTGATACTAGTAAGGATGATAACAATTAATGCTTGCATAAATCCTAACTTGTTTCTCTTTTCTTACATTTTCTGAAGATACCTAATTTCACATGGATGTTTAATATTATATGCAGCACCAAAGTATAGTTGGCTCAACCAATGCCACTCAAACACGAATCGAAACTTTATTTTGGACTATTTTAAATTTTTAAATAAATTTTAGTTAAAAAATAAACTTACTAAGTGAATATTTATATTTGAATTGCTTTTCAAAAGTAAGTTTACATGAAATGAAATGCGAAGCGCACACAAATTATACTATAGCGAGATGTCTGCATTGTAAAAAATCTGGTGGAAGGGGTTAGTTCCACATCCGACAAACCACAATTCGAACATCTATCGAAAGAGGAATTCTCATCTAGTGTTCAACTGTATCTCGAACAAAATTGTCTCTTATATGAGAATACATGGGGAAAAAACCAAAAATGAATGCATGGTAATAGTGAACACCAAAAAACCAAAGGGAATGCAATATATGGGTTGAACTTGCAGCCCTTGAATTTCTTAGAAACTTAGCCCAACAAATACAATAGTTGAAGTTGCCAATACACATGTATTACAAAATTGTTTCATAAGACACTCTCTTGAACTGAGACCGACCTTTTAAAAAAATCAGAAGAAAATTATATGCGGATGATTATAAGTATAGCTGGATGAGCTCATCACTTACAACTGATGGAGTAAGAACACCTAAATCTGTGAAAAGCAAAGTCAGATATTGAGGAGGAGTATAATCCCGAGCAGAGCATTCAACCTCAACCTTGGATGGAATAGGTACACCAAAATCAACTGGACGTAGGGCAGGCGCCAAATCCTTTTGGTCTAGAGGGTAATGACGAGCAAACTGCAGAGTAACACCAACAGACCATGTAATTATACCTCTGATCGAAAGTGTGTTCGATGTCCGACATGTGTCGGCATTGGACACTGACACAACACCAACACATGCGATTACATTCAATTAATTAATTTTCTAAAATTATTATTAATGTTGACGTGTCAGTGTTACTGTCGTCTCCAGTATCTGGGTTGGTGTTTCATAGAATTATACACGATTCATTCCTAATTAATATAATACTTAACGCAGACATTCTAAAGTAACAAAAGAAGTATTAGATTGATAACAGTAAGTAGCAAATAGTGAAATGCACCTTGTAGCTTTCAGCAGCGACATAAACTGGCTTATTCATACTATTTGCAACCAAAGCAATTTGGTATGTCCCCATCATGTTGATTATACCACCACTTTCAACAACTCCATCGGCCCCCACAAGTACCATGTTCACCTCATCCATAGTATAAGCCACTGCAGAGTCTATCACAAGTTTCACAGGAACATCAAGCTTGGCCAGTTCATTGGACAGTCTTAAACCTGATCGGTCTGGTCTCCCCTCTACAAATTTAGGAAAAACATTTACGAAGTTTGAATTTCAAATTGGTAAGAACGAAAATGTAAGAATTTAAGAAAATATATCTTATAACATGTGATAGTATGTTAAATTATCTAAGTTTATCTTGTACCATGAGTTTCTTATCTTCAAATATATTACACAATATCTCCTATGCACAGTCCTTATCATGATTTGTCTCCTGATTTTCTCATTTATTTAGGATTAAGAATCTTGTATCCCTATAAATAGTGGCTTACTGTTTAATCTTTTGTATCAAGTTTATTATACCATATTACATCATAGTCATATTTCTTCTTCATCTTTTATCTAAAACTCGTATCTTCAACAGAAAATAACAAAGAGACAGATTCTCCCTTGAGAGGAGACCATGAGATGTTAAAGAAATTAAAGTAACAGAAAACTTAAAACACAATCAAATTAACAGGCCAATAGAATTAAAAATAGAGCTCCCATTTTCCTCTACAAAGGTTTTAAGCATTGGAAAGAAAATTCTTATGTTACTATCTTGAGAAAATAGGTCAATGACCACGAAATTATGATGGCGGCATGAAAAGGTCTTGATTTTTGGCTTGAAACTAATGTTAGGCGATTAATGGGAGCTCAAAATGAAAGAGATCACCATTAAGGAGCTTCATCCCACATCTTGATACAAAGTCATAAGACATTAAGGTTTTGTCAGGGAGTTAAAAGGGAAGGGATGGGAGGGGTTTGAGGGGAAAGGGAAAGGGAAAAGGAAAAGGAAAGAAAAGGGGGGATCTCGAAGGCTTTGAAAAATTTGTCAAATCCTTTCTATCTATTTATAATAATGCTCAGAAAAAAAAAAATATATTAGTCACTAGTCTTTCCCTCCCCTCCTCCAAAAACACTCTCCCAAACTAGGTGACATCTCTCCTCTCCTTCCCCATAGCCCTCTCCTTCCTTCCCCATCTAACTCTATAAAAAAAGCCTAAATATGAATCTAGTATTCTAGTTACTTGTATAGTTGTATTTGTAACAGGAAATTACCATTGGAATCCTAATTTCCCGTCACAGTATTATCCTCAATTAACCCAATCCTAACAAACAGTAAATTTCATCGCACTAACTGCATGTTTGGATTACAAGCAAACTGAAGTTCCTCCACAGACTCATTTAAAACAATCACATTGGCTAATATTTGAACATGATATTGAGTCTCAGACTACAGTTTTTGTAGAAATATTGATGATCAAACCACCATTATTAAGCCATTATCAAAACTGGGTATGAATGTGAACCAGTCATTTTGGGACATATCCTAATGCGCAAACATGTACTCAAGAGTTTAAACAGGGAGAGATAGAGAGAGAAAAAAGTACCTGTGCAGAAGACCCGAAAGCGTTTCTTATTATGTGCAGCCAGTTTAAGAACTTCAAAGACAACTCTAGAAAAACCATGAACCAAAATGGTACAGCCATCAAATATAAAATCTTGACTAAGCATTGCAATAATCTTGCGAGCCTGCAAAAAATATAGGAATAATCAATTCAGGCACAAACAAGAGTAAGAAAGAGTTAACTAACATCACAACCAACTAACACACAGCAAACCTTGTAGGAGATTTCTCCAAACTTGTCAGCACGCTCAATCAAACGAGATTTCGCAGAATGGAAGTCTTCAAATTCCAACGCAGAGGTTCTTGTCACATATCTCATAAACAGATCAGATGCTGCTGTCAATGAGATAGACGTTGTATCCCATGCCTGTCAATGTAAATGTTAGATTACACCCATACTCAACTTAAATTGATCACAAAACTCAACAATACAAATCTATAAAAGAAGTAAAAACTACCCCTTCCTAGTTTTCAACATTATTATTTATTATTCAAATCTCCTTTGGGGTATATTAAGTTGACTAAAAGGTTTATCAGACAAGTGCTTAAATGAAGCTATTTCTATAATCAAAACAAATACAAAATGTGGTTAAATTGTGGTTTTTATACCCTATCCTGAAAAGCTCATTGAAATAGAATATGACTATGTCATAGGTCAATTAACACCGGCACTCTATATTGAAGGCGTATCTGGTGTCTAATATGTGTCAGTGTCTGAAACATACATATGTGGTTACATTCAATATCTTCTAATTTCTTAAATTACTATTGGCTCCGTCTACGAGTCAGAATGGTCTTATGTTCATGTCAATGATTCATATGTCATAGATCTAACATAACATATGAAGCACTGACACTCCATATTGAAGACATGCCTAGTGTCTTAACACATGTCAATGTCCGACACATACATATGTGGTTACATTCAACACTTCTATTTTCTTAAATTATTATCAGTGTCTACGTGTCAGAATAGTTTGATGTTTGTCTCATTCAGTGCTCCATATGTAATGGGTCTAACATGACATATGAAGCACGAACCATGACACTCCATATTGAAGGTGTGTCAGGTGCCTAACATGTTTACACATACATATGTGGTTACATTCAATCCTTTTTATTTTCTTAAACTACAATTAGTGTCTACGTGCCAGTGTAAGAATGGTATGATGCTCGTGTCTATGTTAACTACGTTTGTGCTTCATATGTCATAGGATATTTCTAATTCTATAACCTCTCCCAAAAACTAGCCAAATTAGATAATTCCAAACAAACTATTCATAAACCGATCCAAACGAAACACTCTTAATGAATATAATCTTCATAGAATATCAATATTAGCTTTTAAGACGAAACAAAATTAAAAATTAAAAAATAAAAAATAAAAAAGAGAATGAAAAAGAGGAATACTTTAAGAGAATCAGATGCATTTTTTAATTCAATTTCGAGCTGCATCATAGTGGAGGCTTTACTAGAACTAATAACAGCGGCGAGAGCACGAATAGCGGCAACAGCCTCGGCCAAATCGGGATGATTACGCCATCGATTGAATTCATCGATAACGGAGAAATTGGATTCATTGTCAGGGTAAGTGTTGGTTGATGAAGATGGGATAGGGTTTGTTGCAGACTGAGCTTGAGCTAACCACTCGGAGCTGACGACGCCGAAGTGTGCTAGCCTGGTTTGGTAATATGCTGATATTTTCGGATTCTTCTCCATTGCACTACCTTCACCTTCCATTCGCTGATACTGATACTGATACTATCAAAATCCCTAATTTCTCTCTAATTTTCTTTTTTTTTTTTTTTTTTTTTTTTTCTTTTTAAATTCCAAATATAAATATTCAATTTCGTGTCAGACTTTCTTAACTTATATTAATGGGTCCCTCACTTACTTCAAATTTTAAAATACTCGCCAGTAATTTTTTTTCTGCGTTAATACTTAGTCCCTCCGTACAATTTTTTTTCTTTTTAAATTCCAAATATAAATATTCAATTTCGTGTCAGACTTTCTTAACTTATATTAATGGGTCCCTCACTTACTTCAAATTTTAAAATACTCGCCAGTAATTTTTTTTCTGCGTTAATACTTAGTCCCTCCGTACAAATGTTTCACTAAAGTATTACAAACTCATAAACTGTGACGCTAACCGCCACGTGTCCTCAAAGAGACTAAATTGCCTTATTTCAATCTAGTTATATGTCAAATAAAAAAAATTATTGCAAATCATTTTTCTATATGCAAGATATATTTTTAGCTTTTTTAATTTTTTTATTGAAATATCAAATAGAGGAAATGTATGTTAAAAATAAAATGTTTGATTAATTGGAATGTATTAAAAATATTTTTAAAATAAAATATGAATATTTGAACAAATTATCTTCCTCTCTCACTCACCGTTGATTATTGTTCCATTATTCCTCTCACTCTTATGTTGTTGAAAAAAATAAAAATAAAAATAATCTTAAAAGATATTTATGAAACAAAAATGTATTTTTTACAAAAATATTACAAAAAAGATAAATAAGCTACAAATAATGTAAGTGAGATACTTAAAATAACATCTTAAAAGAACTGCAACCCGTATAAAAAATTTGTTAACTAAACATATCTAATTTAATTCAACAAACTTTTAAACTAATTCAATAAGCTCTAACTTAATTATGTAATTCATCGGTGTTATCAAATAAACTAATTCATTGGTGTTATCAAACACATAATTTATAGGTACGTTTTTTTTAATTCAATTGAATGTTACAAAATTAAATTGAAATCAGTCTTATCAACGAGACACATAGTTAAAAGGTAAGTTTTTTTTAACTCAATTCAATGTTCCAAAATGAGTTATACCTAACAATGTATCATATCATGCATGAGTTTTGTATCATTGACCTTATGCCTTTAGAATTGATTCAATAAATTAAACAAACAAAATTTTAACACATAACAAACAAACAAATTCAAAAGTTTATTAAGTAACCACATTAATAACCATTACATTCACAACCTATGAAGTAAGTCTACCGATTCATAATGCAATTAACAACATTATCAAAAACCACATGACAACAAGATAATATTTCTGTTGCTTTTATTCTAACGTTGTTGCATCAATCTTGTTCATATTATTTATCAAAACTTCTCTCAATCGAGTTTGTTCTTCCATTACAACTTCAACCTTGTCTATAAATTTCAACATAAGTTCATTGTGTTCTTCCATAAACTTTGATTGTTGTTTTTGTGATATTACCAAATGATCAATCTTGGCTATAAGTTCACCATCATTTTTTAATACTTTATTTTTATTTCCAGCAACACAACACCTTTAGTAACAAATATGTCACGAGCTTCATCACACCATAGAAGATAAGAATAACATCCCTCTTTCTAAAATATAATAACTCAAATCATCTATGAAAGTAGAAACTATAATAGATGATAGAAATCATAACAGTGGAAGAATCAAAACAAAGCAATTTAAGTATTTTTTTAAGTAAAATTCTCCAAACCAACAAACAAATAAGTTAAAAAAATGCACATTTTGAACATGACCTTTCAAATCTGACAACCAAAGAAAGGTCGATATGGATTTGCATATGTCCTTAAAATCTTTATTGCAGTTTTTCTCCTTCATAGATGAAGTAAATTGAGAGCCACAACTCATCCTATTCATATATTTTTGCAAATATGGTTCTTTTTTATTAAAAAAAAAATAGGAACAAAGGTGGAAGAATACATCAACGGAGGAAGGAAATAAAATTGAGAAAGAAGATTTTGCAACTGACCTTCATGATCGAATGAGACGAACATGAAATTAGAACAAAAACGTTGTGGTTTGAGAGAATGCAAAAGATTTTAAACGAAGATGATTGTCTGGTTCTATTTTCTTTTTTACTGGGTATATAATTAAGTTAAAATATGTCCATTTAGTTCCAATATTATTGAGAACACGTGGCAATAGTCGGATATATATATATATATATATATCAAAAGTGAGAGTTAAGGTACCACTTCATGAGTTTGTAATCTTGTTATTCAAAAATTTCGATAGAGAAATTAATTTGATTAACAATGAAAAATATTAGGAACTATTTTAGAATTTTGACAAAATTAAATTGATACAACTTAACAAAGTTAGTGACCAAATTAAATGTTTATTTATTGGTTATTTAATTCTTTGGATGTGTCCTTAGTTGATTAGTATAATAACTCAAAGCATTAGGTTTATGGGTCATTATCATTATATATCCAATATAGCCTCCATTCCTGGTCAATGTAGGACTAACCACTCATAATTGAGTTCCAACAATTGGCTAAACAAGGATTCATAAGAGACTTAGACACCACATCTCAACTCAAAACCTTAAGGCATTAGATTTATAGGTCATTCTCCTTATATATCCAATATAGCTTCTATTCTTGATCAATGTGGGACTAACTACTCATAATTGAATTCCAACGATATATATATTGTATTTTATAAGAAATATTTAGAGGAAAGAGACGTTGTTTTGATATAGAAAACTTCAAAACTCAACGCAAGTGTTTTTTCATTTATAAAAAGTTTACTTTTACTTCCCTCTAATCATATTAGTGGGATTCAAATTGGCTAGTCCATATCTAATGTTTGTGTTTTTTGATTTATAGACGAAATGATACTCATCACTAATGTAGAAGTGAGGATCACGAATTCAAACTCGGGTCATCCTAGAAAATGTTTAACCAAATGTACGTGTAAAAAAAAATTACTAGTAACTTATTTACAAACTGTGAATTAATGTTGGGAACTATTAAACTAACACTTCTTTAATGGAAGGACTTGATTGAAAAAACACACAAAACCTCTTTTGATCTATTTAATGGAAGGACTTATCTATTTAACTGACTTTTTTTAATTTAAAAACTTATTTAAAAATTCTCAAATAATTGAAAGCAATAAAATAGTTATTACAACTTCTTTAATTTAAAAATTTATTTAAAAAATTCTCAAATAATATAAAAAGGGTCAAATTTAACAAAGATACAAGAAATGCAATTACTCATCCACGCAATGTTCACTCATGTTTAAAAATACTACCGAATTGAAATATCCGATAGTACGAATTGGAAAACCAAAGAGTTTCTCACCGCCAAATTGTGATTTCTGGATTTCACCGTGTTTTGGAGTGGGGGGATAAGCATCCTCCTACAAGAAAAATAATTTATTTTGTGACTATTATCCCCCTTTTATTCATTATTCTTTAAACACGATCGTTTTGCTTTATTCGATTAACATAGGAGAAGAAAAAAGCTATAATGAATGACCAAAAATTAAAAAGGCTATAATGAAAATAAAGTGTGTACGCTAGTAAGAAACAAAATCATTTTTCTGTGTGAATAACAACTCGTTTAATTTGATATTAACAAAGCATTTTAAGGTAATTATCGCCAAACACAGGACTTAAATTGTGGTGGAAGATCACTAACAAAAACAAATATCCCAATCCCGAACACAGAATCCAACTCTTTGTTTAATTCCAGCCCATCTTAATCCTCCCATTGACAACTTAATTGGTTACAAATGATAATACAAATGAGTAAAAAAAGAATATGTAAGCTAAATTGGAACAACAACAAAAAAAAACTCAAAAATAATATAGGAAGAAAACTAAATTGCAGAACTGCTTCTACCTGCCATAAAAAGCTATGACTTGTGACAAACCACAGCAGTGCAGGATAAATCACTGTCTATACTCCACAAATTCAACTCTTTGAGCCGTTTCTGAATTGAATCCGGCGCCACCTCGGTTGACCAATATACCAACTTTGCATCCCCTAGAGAAGATTTACCAACACCATCTGACCCAATCCTCATGCCAAAAGAAGTCTCATCAACTCTTCTAATACTTGCACCATTATGTTCCAATAATTTTGTTATAATATTCACAAAATTTAGGCTACTATGGGTTGAAGAGTCTTTTCTCCCCAAAGAGTCTGCCATGGCTACAATTTTTGACACGAAACCATTAGTCCATATTTTCTCACTAGACAATGAGCTTTTAGCATAAAAGAGGTCCAAGTTATTTGCAACACAGAAGTCGTCATTGGTAACTCCAGACTCGAGCAATATGTCTGAAGTGAGAAGCATGCTCCCATCCAAAACCCATGTGTTATACTTATTTTCGATAAACTTCTTAATTACATATGCCTTTGCAACAATACCCTTGATGCTCTCGAAACTCGAACTTTGTGAACTCAATTTATTCATTCTGATACTACTTACAAATTGGTCTACATCGATTACAGGATGACCCCTTCTTGCCAGATCAAATAAGGAGTCCGATGGAGGGCCCATAAGTATATAATTCCTTATATTTAGCCTTTCAAAGTGGCATAGTAAGTTTCTTACTACAGCATCTGATACCCCAAAAAGATTTACTAAGAAGATAGTATCTTGTTTTTGAAGAGAGTGAAGCAAAGCTCCAAGTTCTTTGATATTCCTCACTAACCTTCCCGGAAATACTTCACTGAAACAAAAATCAAACCATTTTAAACTACCCAATGGCTGCATTTCCAAAATATTGAAGTCTAGTGATCTTTCTTCTAGTAACTGAGAATCAGGTCCAGCAGTTTTCCCGTAGTTTACTCCAGCATCTCTGTGAGAGACACTTAACGCTCTCTCGTGTAAAAAATTTGCGTAGATATTAAAGTAACCATGGGATTGAATAAACTTGATGAACCAAGGGGTCCATATTCTCTCCCCCATCTTCTTATACCATCCTGTAGTCACCTGTACAGTTTTTCAGAGGTAAAATTAGGAATTAACCGAACTGCTGATGTGTACGTGAGAATTGAATAAGAGTGAAGAACAAGACAGATTTTTTCTTTGTTAAATTTTATTACCATCCCCTCAAGAAATGGTTTAATGCCCTTTGCCTTGTTTTTGTCATACCACAACCTGAACTCTTTCCATGGTTTTGGAAAGAGAATTTGCCCCCATGTACCAACCAACTGGTATAAGAAAAGCCGTGTCTGGTCATCCAACTGCAATTTGTTGCCATGTTTACCTGCAACCAGATTTTAATTTTATCATATCAATAAACTGTACACAAAAGCAGAGTACAAATAACACATACATGAAAATAACACATCAAAGGGAGTTAAACTTGGTGCCACTTTTGTCTCCCAGTTCCAACCAGAACAGAACTCAAACATAACATCATTATTCAGAATTGATGGACAGATTCACAAGATACATTCACAACTAAGCACAAGGAAAACATAAGTTACATAATAAGTATGAAAGTGATAGACATATTAACAAACCAGAAGGATCAAAATTAGTATAGACTGAAAGATGGTTGAATTGGGTTCCCTTTGTTGGAGCTGGATTCAGCTAAGTAGGGCTAAGTTTCAGCTCATTAGAGTTAGGTCATTTAGAAAACATAACAAGGTCCACTACTACGATCTGGACCGCAACATGGTTAACTTACAACATGATTTTTCATGTTTCCACGACTGCAACGCAACTTCAATTGAGACCGTATCAATGGCATATTACTTCATTCTCTACAATACTAAGGATCGCAACCAAAACTCTACTTTGCTTATAACTATAAATCACACTGTAATTAACAACTCCAACTATTGCAACAAGTCCACTACATTTTGAAACAAAGTATAATAAAATGGTACCTGGAACAAACCTTGCTCGTTGCAACGTAGCACCAAAAATGGAAGGACTATAATTGGAACCATTGTAATAAAAATTGACAATCAATGTCTTAACGAATTCATAGTAAAGCGGCGAAACCTCCAAATCATCCTCGACCACAAAAGCAAACTCATCATCCGAAGCAGGCCACCATGCTTCCAACCACTGTGCCTGCAACCCCACATTCCCAGTTCTGTAATGCACCACCTTTTCCCCAAATTTCCAATAAAATCCATCAACAAACTCCAAAATCCGATGCGATTCGAGGAGCTTCGAATCAACAGAGGAATCGTCGGGAGGGAGAAAATGGTCAATGTAGACGTGGAGATGGACGGTGTCGCCGAGGTAATCAGCGGCGGAGAGGGAGCGGAGGCAGCGGGAGAGAGAATCGAGGCGATTGAAAGCAAGGAGTTTGATTAGGAAAGTGAAATTGGGGGAAATGGAATGAGTTTGAATTTGAAAAGGGGTACGGAGAGTGAAATTAGGGTTAGAATCGGTGAGTGAAGAAGGGAGAGAGGTGTGGTGGTAAGTGTAGAAGATGAATGCAGCGAGGGTGATGAGAATCAATGGGAGGAAGTGTCTTTTGGGTCCCACCATTGGTTAGTGAAGATTTGTGCGTATTACATAACATTGCTTGCTTGCTTGCTGGTTAGGGTTCTTCACAAGAATCAGGACATGGACATGGATCTCATCTCACTGGAACCTTCAAAACGACAATGTTGCCACGTCAACACTGGTTAAATAGTTTGTAATTTAAACAAACTATTTTTGTACAATTAGTTTGAAAGTTTAGTGAGAGCATGAGTCATATAACATTTATACGCTAATACTCTGAATAAAGTTGTATTTTGTGTTATTATTTCTTCTTCTACTTTCTATAGTAATGTAACGTATTCTCAAATTAAGAGGTGTGATATTTTTTGTATCAGTATCAAAAAATAAGTTTTATGAATAAGAAACATAACAAATATTTCATATAAGGTATCACTTATCACAAAAAACTAATATTATGTTTTTATTTTTAAATAATATTAAATTTTAAGAATATAACTGTCGATAAACTATTTTATAATATAAGAAACATATAACTGCTGTATAAAAAATAACTATTGAAAAATCAACATTTTAAAAGATTTTTGTTTTGACAAAATTAGGAGTGGTTTTTTTCTTTTTTTTTTGTTAAAGTTTTTTTAGTTAAGAATTGAGAAAATGAAGTGATTTTTAAAAGTTAGGAATTGAAAATTTACTATTTCTTTTGAAAAAAATGATATAAAATATATTTGTCAAAATAAAATAGACTACGTCAAATATCTATCATCGATAAATATTAAAAAATATAAAATAAATATTTATAACTAGTACATGAAAAAATAAATAACAAATATCTTTTAGTTAGATATTTGTCATTAATAAATATTAAAAAAATGCAAAAATATATATTTATAATTGATACATAAAAACACGAGACAAATATTTGTAAGGGATATGCATAAAAAAATCACAAGATAAATATTTATAATTGAAAAATATTAAAAAATAATAAGACAAATATTTTTGTTATAACATACAAAAACAAATGACAAATATTTTTTATTAGTAAATATATAAAAACAGATATTTATTGTTGATATATAAAATAAAATTATAAAAAAACACATAACAAATATTTTTTATTAATAAATATAAAAAAACAGATATTTATTGTTGATATATAAAATAAAATTATTTTTATATAAAATTTTAAACGAGACACTTATAAAATACTAACAACACATCACATGTGCTCTCTTATGGGCTTCTTGCTAATTGTACACTTAAAAAATAGAGAGAAAAAAGGCAATGCACCATCAATGCAAACTAAGAAATAGTTTGTTTAATAAAACAGTTACAATAATATGCATACATCACAAGATAATTGTTTATTATTGAGGACGGTGTAAATTTACATCGTTATTGCATAACCAATATACAAAAAATTAATCACACAAAAAATATGAATCATGTAGATTTTAAATATCTTGCTTCAATTGGGAGTTACTAACATGACAACTCAATATGTGAGGTATCACTCGTTTTGTTTATTTATTTTTATATACTAAATAAATTTTAATATTTTTTTAGATGACTTATTTCAACAACAAAATTTTAATTATGCAGATAATATATATATACAAATTTAAACAAACATTTTTTTAACGTTACTTTTAATTAGAACGTAAATATAATTACAAATTACTATACAAGAATAATAGAATTTTTGAAGATAGTGCTTGACCAAAAATAGTACATCGCGAAGGACTCTAATATACATAAATGAAGACTCACAATAGGTAAACATGTATATTTTTTTTTTTCCATTTGCTAATTTTTGTTGTTAGAAATAATATCAGTGGAGTGTTGGTTCAAAGGAAAGAAAATTAATAAGTCTAGGGGAACGATATTTTAAAAAAAAAATCAGAAAAATTAAATTTATTTTCGTCAATTAGATAATATAAAGAAATGATAGAATCAACCACCCACTACCATTTTGTGAAGTAGTTTTCATAGTCTTTATTATCCAATAATCAAATATAGGCTTAGTATTAAAAGAAATTGTAGATTTATAAACTGCACCAATTTTTCTTTAAATTCAGAAGCCATAAAAAAGAGTATTAGGTACAGAAGAAGATTACAGGTATAGATGTGAAATTTGATTTTTTGTTACACGTAAAAAGATGTGATATTTTTAACTGGGCATGTATATACTATGCCCATAATTATAAAAACTAATGACTCGAATTAAATAAAATTAAAATGGACAACAAAATATTTTCGGGAGTTTAATGTTGCTATATTTTTAAGTTTGGAATAGAATTCAAAATCTCTAATTAAATTCATAAAAAAAGAATATCTAATTAAACTTAAAAAGACTCATTCAACTATATTTTATAATTAAATTTCAAGAGTCTTTATTAGGTGAAATGTTATAGTTAAAGTCATCTTTCACTATTTTTGTTTTAAAAAAACTCATTGAATTCAAGTATGAGTTGTAGTTTGCATTGATTATAAATAAATTAAGTGTTAATATATATAAAATAGGTGTTCTGTATACACAATGTTTAATATTTTGGATTGAAATACGATCTAAAATTTTTTTGGTCATAAAGTGTTTGATTTATTATTGCTTATGAATTCCTCAATAAATGACATCAAAGTTTTGATTTGATTTAGTTGAAGAGTTTAAATGGATCTCACTGTATTGATCTTTGTATTGAAATTATTCTTGATATTGTAGTTTAGAGACGTGTCTTGTTGGTTGTAATATAGAACATAGAACATTCACACTTTAATAATAGATTGTTGGGTTAAATATTAGAAATTAGTCGAATATTGATTTGTTGGGTTCAAATATTAGTAATTAGTCGAATATTGATTATAAATAAATTAAAAATTAAATATATAAAAGAGATAACTTATATATTAATTATTTTAAAGTTTTTGAAGAAGTTGCAGCATACCAGTCTTTTGTGGTCACGAAATATTCTCAAACTCTTCGAGAGATAACTCATAATATAGAAGTTTAAATGGTCAAACTATTTACAGTGGTATTTTTTTTTTAATATAGCTTTTTATTTTTCTCAAGATTTTTTATTAAAACACACTAGATACAAATGAAGTGGTTTCTGGGCACTACATAAAGGTCCTGTAAAAAGAGGTACTATACAAAAAAGTACTACTTTAATAGCTTAATTCAAAAGTGCTTTAGATCGACCAGAAGGATCACTTGCAACCCATGTGGCCAAAACAACCAACTTCTGTAGCTGCTTGTAATTTGCTAACTGTTCTGGAACAAAACATAATACTATATAGCCTTCTAACTTATTATAAAATATAAGATCAAATATATTTTTAATTTTTAGAATTTTTATTTTTATTTTTAGTTCTTACTATATTATTCAACAACAGTTTTATTTTATAATTTTTAAATTTTTGTAGAAAATATTTTTCAATATTTAAAATTTATTCACAAAAATTTAAAAATATTTACGAATTGATTTAACAACAATGATTGAAATTGTCAATAAAAAATATTATCGAGAATAAAAATCGAAGAAAAAATTATAAAATTTTACAATGATTAAAACCATATTTAATCTTATAATACAAGTGAAATCATTTTTCAACTAAAAAGCTGTAGAGACATTTTATAAACAAATTCATTTTGAGATTGGATAGTAGATTCATATCATGGTTAGATAACAAGCACCACAAGCCATTTACAAAGCTTAAACTAGAATCTGGGCTTAGCAACACATTTGGTCCAGCAAAATTAAAGGGCTAGCTTCCTCAAGATTCAATCATTGTTGTGCACTCTTTTGCTTCCAAAATACTTACATTTTACTTTTCATAAGGCTATAAGCTACAACAACTCCCATAATTAGAGAAAGATCAATATTTGGCTCCACCACCATTGTGAAAACATCATCTCCTAAATCAACTCCACAAGATGACTTCTTTCTCCTTAGCTGCTCATAGAAAATACAAAAATTACATTTAGTTAAAACATTTATATTATGATATTAATTTCATACACTTTTGATCTAAAGTTTTACAGGATCAACAAACCACAACCACTTATATGTGTAATTTTAGAAATAATTATGATTAAAGTCAAATATTTTTAATGATCTAATAATTATAATTTATTGATAATGTAAAAAACTTGTATATTACTGACATTGTATATAAATTAAATCTGTTACAAACTTTAGTAAACTTTGCTAACAAAGATGTTTTGAAATCTTACCTCTGCAACTATGACTCCAAACTTGTCGGATATTTTGTAAGCTGACTTGCAAGTGCTACTTTCTATTTTATAATTATATGGTTGATTTTTGTCCAAACCAAGTTCAACTTCATAAGTTGAATCCCATCTAGAGATGCTATAATTTTTACAAACTCTAAAGCATGGTCCCTTTTGGTCATTATTCCTTGTGGCAGGAAGTTTGTAACCCTCCCAAAACCTTGACAACTTATATTGCTGCACACACAAACATACACACATTAAATTTGATTTTTTATTTATTTAAAAGAGCAAAAAATATTATAAAGTTGCATCACAATTTTTTATACTACAAAAAATTACAGTTAAATACGACAAATATAGTCATAGTTGTAGTGATGATTAAGTCGTATAGACAAAAAAAATATGTTGGGCCACAATTCTAATCGTGGACAAACTTTGTGAATTTGTAAGATATTGACGTTTAATGTAAAAATAAAAAGTTATAAAATTTGGTTTACCTTTTTAAGTATAGTAAACAAAACCATGCCTCTTTGATCCATGAGATGGACTTCATTTCTATGGCTACAATTGTAGTTATCAACTCTATATGCAATTTGACCATTGGAATCAAAGACAGTACATCCCTTTCCATTCAATACTAGAGATTTCATCCATAGGGTGAAAGTCTCTTGCTTTGAAGTGAAAATATTGCAAGTAGTAGAGGAAATTAGTGCTTGGGGGTGAACTTTTCCCATGGTTAAAATTTGTTTAGTCATATACAAAAATAAATGTGCTTTTATATAGTAATATTTGGGATAACCATAGCCACAAGAAAGTATTTAATCATATCATGATTGTTAGTCTTTTAAATGACAAAAGTCTACATTAATAATTATATTTATATATGTGGGAATTATTAGTGGTTGAGATGAAGCAAGAAAACAAAATAATTTAAACAAAACATGTATGATATAAATAACAATATCATGATCACTATTCTTTTGTCCTTCATATTGGATATAATATCTTGACATATTTATTATGTTGAAAGGCCAATATCTTGACATATTATTTGGAATTAACCAAAGTTCCACAAAGGCGCCGCAAGTAGTTTAATACTTATTCCATTCAACCTTATCAATATGGCCGGTGACTCCCCTTGTTGCATGATATTCAACAATATATTAATGTCGATGGATCTTATACCATTCAACTTTATTTTATTTATAGGATTTTTTTTTATAATTAAAATTGTACAACTTTTCTTGCAATAATCTAAATGGTTAACGCAATTCAGATACTTTTTTATTTATTATGTTTACAAGAAACATCAAGTGTTAAACTCATGAGAAAATGAATGAGATATATAATATAGTGGAAGCAACCATATATATTCTATCAAATTAGGCTAGTTCACCCCTATTTTTTTTGTTATGACATAGAAAAATACATAATTTTTATTGGATTGGTTACAACTAATTTATACAGGCAGTACATATATTAAACTTTAAAGTCATTCATCATCGACTTGATTTTATTAACCACAAATTCGTATGTAAATAACTACAATTTTTGAAAGTTCAAATTTATATTTTTAGAGTTGAACTTCTAAAAATTATGATTAATTACATATGATTTTGCAGTTTATGAAATTGTATTTATTAATGAGTTTTGACACTTGAATATAATTAATTAACACATATTTAAATTGTGTTAACTATTTAAAAAGTTATCACAAAAACTCTCTAAATTTGGTTGAAAATAAAAAAACATTTCTCTAATTTATATTTGTAGTTGCCGAATATAAAAGCTTCATTGGTGCATCCTTTAAATATTTTTCTATAAGGTTAATGTCATTTTGATGGAACGTTTTGGTTTTTGATTTGATAGAAAATTATGGTATCTTTTGATTCATAGTTGATCGCACTTATTAAAATAAATATTTGTTGCTGATGTTGATGTTATGTCATGTGGGGAAGAAATTCACTATTCTAGTGGCTGTGTAGTTCCAATGGAAATTATCTTAAACATGTCTTTATATACGTTTGTATTGTATTTAGGCTAAGTATAGTTACTTGCAAACGTAAGATCGAGTTTTCACTTTTAGCCTGATATTTTTTTACTACCGATCACTTAAAGGTATGGTATCTTATCATAAATTATCATATTTTATTTGAATGTGATGTTTGATATATAAATAAGATATGATAGATTAATCTAAAATTTTATTATATTATATCTTCTTTTTAATTGAAATTTTTATTATGAATATGAGTTAGGTTAGAAACCAACAAGATAAAATAAAAATAATAATTTATTCAATTGACCTTATAAAATATAATTTAAAATATATACTTGAAGTTTAATAAATATAAATCTAAAAACAATTTACTAGATATAATCTAAAATATAAAAATATAAATATAATCAAACATAAATATAAAAATAATTAATAGAATTTGATATCAAACTTGAAAATGAAATATTAATAATTAGTTTAAAAAATGTCCATGATTTAATCACAAGGGTAGTTTTGTCTTTTTATATAATTTAATAAATTAGTATTCAAAATTATAAAAATATCCAAATTAATTGAAATTTTAAAATAAATATGATTTTTACAAGGGTATTTTTTCCATTTACATATAATATATATCATGTCTTTATTTACATTCTAACAAATAAAATAGAATTATTTGATTATTTATGATTTTTTTTTAAATTTAAATTTTTTATTTAGTAGTGTCAATAGATAATTTCAAATATAAAATCATTTCACTACTTATTTAATTTTTAAATTTTTTTAATTTATAATATTTAAAATATAATAAGTGAATTTAAGAAGAAAAAAACTAATATGTAATTGTTCACAAGAATAATTGTATTGTTTAAATATAATATATATTATATTATATCATGATGAAATATGTACCAGATACATGACAAAATAAAATGTTGTCATGTGTATATAAAATACAAAATATAATAATATTTATCATGTCACTATTATAATATATCTTTATCAAATTTTATATTATATCATATCTCAATCTTATCATATACACACTCTTTGTAAATTAGATATGTAGAGTGGTTTTTTTTTTCACAGTACAAAACTTTAGATTAAAACAAGCGTTACATTTTTTTTATAAGTAAACTTATTATGGAAAGGAGTATACTTCATACAAGATGAAAGAAAACTACCAACTTAAAAATGACTCTTTTTTTTTTAGGCACGTTGTCAATATTTATTTTGCTGCTAATATTACTATCAGAAATAGATGTCACTAGTAGGGACGGATAAGAGAGGGCAGACATAACCATGCCCCCTCCCCTTCCTTAAAAGCCATAAAACAACACAGAAATAAAAAAAGGAAAGTCACGTTACATCCACAATTTAGAGGATGGCAAAGTGGGCCACACAACCTTGTGATTTGTAAAGGTAGACAAAGTTTAAGTATGAATTATAATTGTTTGAAAATTAAATCGAATCGATTTATAGTTCGAAAAAATTAAATTGAATTGATCTTTAGTTCAAAAAATTCAATTAAACTGTTCTATAAATCGGTAAATTGATTTATTACTCTAAACTAAATTGAATGGTTTTAACTTAGTTTTTTTGTTCTTATAAGCTAAATTTTACATAATTACCATTAATTACTTTTAAAAAATTACAAGTTTGGTTCTAGTTCTTTTGAACTAAAAACTGATTCGGTTCATTTTTTTTAAACTGAAAATCGGTTCGGTTTGATTCTAATTTTTAAAAATCAAATCGGTTAATAAAGTGTTTTTTAAAAAATAGTTTGGTTCTCAATTTTTATAAATTAATTCAATTCAAAAACAATTCAGTTCAATTCTACAGTTTTGTTCAATTTTTAGTTTTTTTAAACACCCCTAGTGATTAACCCCCTAATAGGTTGGTAGATTTACATGTCACCCTGAAAAAAATACATTTTTATTCTATTTTATCATTTCACAAAAAAAAATAAAAATAAAAATAACGACAATCATCTCCAATAAACATAGTCAAATGACAAAACAAAATCACCATTGACATAAAAAATCTCAAAATAAATTCATCAACACTAAACAATCTTAAAGTCCAAAACAAAACTAGCATAAAAATAAAGTTACTTTAAATATTTGCATTTAGGGCATGAAAATAAGAACTCAACTAGGACCATGAAAAAGAACTCAATTAGACTATAAATCTACTGATTATTGTTAGCTACTTACGTTGAGAATATGGATTAATATTGTTAGGTAATAAGAACTCAATAAGGTCACGAAAATAAACATTGTTAGCATTGTTAGATACTTCCAAAATTAAAAACTCTAAAATAAAAATATTTATTTACAGTCCGCTTAAAACGAGTAAGTAAACTTACTCTTACAATGTACTTAATTAACTTATAATTAAACTTATTAATAATTAAATTTAGGCTAAATTACATATGTGGTCCCTTAACTTAATTTTAGGTAACGTTTTAGTCATTTATCTTTTTCTTTCTTCCCGATTTAGTCCTTTATTTCTAACAATATCAAATAAAGTATGAAAATATGAGTTTATTTGAAGATTTGTGTTACGAATTTGATGAAATTTGTATTATATTGAAGAATATAATTAATTTTATGAGTTTTGATTGAATTTTTTTTTGAATTTTTGTATAAAAATGCATATTATTGTTGAAATTTTAAAACATAAAATATCAAATTGTCACTTAAAATTAAAATAAAGGACCAAGTCGGAGAAAAAAAAAGATAAAGGACTAAAACGTTACCTGAAATTAAGTTAAGGGACCACAAATGTAATTTAACCTTAAATTTATCAATAATAATCACCCTTATTAATAATTAAAATTATAATAAGTAAATTTACATTATATAATTTGAACAACAAAAATTTAAATTATGTACCAAACTATTAATAATTACACGTATCACCAAAAAAATATAAGTAAAATATTAATATCCCAAAGTAGAATGTTTCATATATTAATCTTAGTCTTTTAGTTTGAGTTGGGTAAATTATAAGGTGTCAATTTAGTATTTTACTTTAATTTAGTTAATATTAAAAATTGGAGCAAAAACCAACTAAAATCAAGAGAAAAAAGTTTTTTTTAATCTAGCCCAACGAGCCAATCCCCTTGTAATTGCCCCATTTTTTCAACTAGTTAAGTTGGGCGAGCCAACATAAGCAAAGAGTTCAAATATGCACTGATTCGACTAGTACAATCTATTTTAAAAAAATTTATTCTGTATTCCACATTTGTACTTATATTCTTAGAAATTTTTTAAAATGTCAAAAATATCTTTGATTTTTTTACTATTTTATCAACTCAAATTAAAATTTATCGAAATTTTTTTTTAAAGATTTTTGGTACAAAAGATTTCTATCGGAATTATTTTTTAAAGTTTTCCGATACTATTTAAAAAAAAAAAATTAAACATTTAGTGTATACCGAGAAACTTCTTCACAAATTTTTCGGTAAATCCCTCATGTATCGGAAAACTTTTTGCAAATTTTTCGAAATATAATATCTTTATCGAAAAATTTGGAAAAAGTTTTCTGAAATATATGTTATGTACTGGAAAAAGTTTTCCGTTAAAATTGAATTTTTTTACAAATTTTTAAATTTAAACGAGGATAAAAATGTCATTTCTTTACCTTTATGAAGATAAAGGTAAAATGTAAAGAGTATAAGATAAAATTTTCTCCATTTTGTCATGCTTATCCACTACTAGCTTAAATCAAACTAAAGGTCTTAAGTGTTACAATTTTTGTAGCAAATCCAGTGGAGGAATAAATAAATATGCTATAAAAAATAATGAGTTTTGGATTTTGTTTGGATGCAGAAAAACGAGCTTATAAGCTATAGGATTTGTTTGATAATAGTCATTTTTAAACTTATAACTTATAGTTTATAGATTTTTTATAAACTAATTCAAGTAGCTTGTGAGCTATAAGACTTGTTTAGGTCTAAATAATAATAGTTGGTATATTATTTTGTTTATATAAAACAAAAATAATGATCGGTGACTTTTATTCCGTATTTAATTTTGTTACTATTTTATATTATACAAATTCATTGGGATTTTTAAGATTAGGTATAATATACAAATAATAGAGAAATTATCCTTTATTATTTTTTATTTTAGTTTTTAGAGTATATACGTTGTTTTAGTAATTAAATAGTAAATTAATTATAAAAAATTTGATCCCTTTGGTTCCAAGTTTGGTGTAATCATGATTTTTTTTGGAAGTGTAAAATTGATTTAGATATTATAAAAAAATGAAAATTAAAAAAAAAGAATTGATCAAATTTGGATATTTTGAAAAGTTGGGAAACTAATTTAGAAAATTTGAACAATATAGGTATTAATCTAGTAGACATATTTTAAAATTAATAATAGATTGAGTAATTTTAAACATAAAGGACCAATTTAAAAACTATGAAAATTAATAATATATAAAGATCAATATAACTTTAATGAAATATCTTATAAAATTCATCATTTTTCAAATCTCTAAATTCGTTTTTCAAATCTCTAAATTCGTTAGACCAGTTTAATTGTTATGAAATGTTCGTGTAAAAAATATTATATTGTTAACACATCACAATTATTTATAAATATATTTTTTAAAATAATACTTATGATAAAAATACATTTATGTTAAAAGTCAAATATATATAATGATTTAACGATTGTGATTGACTGATAATGTAAAAACTCTTTACATTAACAATATATATAAATTAAATTCATTATCTAAATAATATAAGTTATATTAAAATTCAAATTACCATAAAAAATATTAGACCACTTTATAAAATTCTCTCGTTCAAATACATATATTTTGTAAAAATTACTACTAAACAAATTTTCTAAAAAATCTCATCCTGTTGTTCCAAGCGGCAAAGCTAGTCGTGACAATGGAGTAAGAGTAGCTTTGGTTACAAAAAATAAATACTTAAAAAAAAAATAAATAAGTATAATTTTATATTTAACTACTCCAACAATATATATTTAACTAAAAATAAATTTATTAATAATAAAATTAAAAGAACCAAAAAGTCAAAAATTTATCCCCCATTTTGTTTCTCCTCAGTTTTGGTCTCTCAAACAAAATTTTAGTCCATAAAGCCGTACTATAACATTTATGATCATATATTTCATGTATAATTGTTGCAAATGAGATCTTGAGGCATGATATGACTTAAATAAATGTAAAAAACATAAAATTTCATTAAGTTTTGGACCAAAATTCTGTTTGGGGACCAAAACTGGGAAGAAACAAAATGAGGGACTACTTTCGCGATTCAGCTAAAATAGATGGACCAAAATTGCAATTAAGTCTAATTCTTATTTCAAACTTAATTTGTTAACTAGCACTAAATTTATGGCCCGCTAAAATGACACCTACGTTTTGAGATATGCTTGTTAATTACTTAATTATATTTAAGGGAATATATTAAGTAGCATTTTGTGACCCATTTTCAACTTTGGTGGTATTTTGTTTTGCTGATGACAAATTTGAATATGCCAAACACAACAGCCTGTAGGATGGCCTACTATGGCAATTGGCAACTCTGGTCCAGTTGCATATTAAAAATTTAACTATGATGATGAAATCTTGTATTAATTAAAAATAGATTAATTAAATACAAATAAATCTCATGTTTTTATTGGCTAAAGGTTTGAATCAATATTTGATTTAAAACCTACAATCAGATATTTACACTCAAAGGTATTAATTAAGTGTGTTTTTGTGTCACGGTAGATTATACAATAATTGATTTTAACTTTTGTCAAATTTGTTTTAGTGAAAAAATAGGTGTTTGGCTTCTATCTATCAAAATTGATTTTTGTATTTGAAACTCTGTTTCTGTAAAAGTAAAACAGTAGCTTTTGTGTAAATTTAAAGATTTGTACATGTTTTTATATTAAATTTTCCTTCAAATTAAAAATTATCCAAACCAAAACGACTTAGTAAACGGTTGGAACCACAGCATAAAATAGTATAGACGTGCCTTTAGAGTGAAGCTACATATTGTAGCTTAAGAAATTTCATGTTCCATATGCATATTGGAAAGCGATATTTAATGTGTCAACTCCAATCCAAACACACCATTAACTTCAAACTTAATTAATTTTATCCAAACTCGTGCAAGCAAATATACCAATCGTGCTTTATTTATATATATATATATATATATAATATTAATATCTCTCAAAAGCTAATCATTATCTTTGAATTTTCCAAGCAAATGGTGGTATATGCTCAATCTATCAACAGATACCCACTATTATACAATGCTAAAAGGAATCATTATATCATATGTGTATATATATGCATTACTATATATATATATATATATATATATATATATATATATACCATAGTAGCATGGAAATCTATGTATAAAAGACAATTTTTTATATTAGAGTATGCCAGGATAAGGAAATCAAAATTTTAAAACAAAATTTTAAATTTAAGAATTTCAATTTTAATTTTTTTAACAAACTAAATAATAATTTACTAAACAAATATTCTAAGCATAAGATGTGCTTAGAATATAAAATTTGACTCATCTAAAGTGGTAAGTTAGTAAAATGAATAAATCAATGGTTGATATTATAGTCTTTTATAATTGGTCATGTATGTGCACGTAATATTGACCATTGATTTAATCATCAATTGTTGATATTATTCACTTTATTTTCTAAAGTGAATTGTCCACTTTAGATGAACAAAATCCAGAATATGAAATGTACAAGGTTTACATTATCAAACGTTAACAAATTGAATCCAAATCCAAATATTAACAAAACAAAACACTTATATGTAACATGGACTCTAACCACACTTAAAACCTATACACCCCAAAATCTTTGACACGCATATTAATTCACTCTCAAGATAAAACTTTGATATTCTGAACAATGAGATTCACGTTAAGTGTTTTTTGACGGAAAAACGACCTCATTTTTTGATTTTCATATAGCTAAAATTATCACCAACCAAACTATGTTAACTCTTCGACGCATCGCTCGACCACATAAAAAAAAGGCTATCAAATTGATTTGCATGAGCAATTGAATTATTTGAAAACACCATAGACAAATCTAACCATTTATTGATAGGATCCAAAGCATGTTTTTAGGGTGGAAGTGTAAGAATTTATCGTTGGATGACAGCCTAATACTCCCTAAGATTTATTGTCGGTGTTACTAGTTTATTTATCTCCTTATTTTAGGCTCATTCGGGTATCATTTCTCAAATTAAATCTATTTTAAATATTTTATCTAGGGTGAGAGTGAGGATGCACGAAAAATTTCATTCGATTAAGTGGAACAAGATGTGTTTGTCATAAGAAAAGAGAGGATTAGCGGCTCATGATTTGAAAGCTTTTAATTTGACTATATTGGGTACGTGGTTCTGGAGATTAAAGACAAAGTCGGAGTGTTTAGACATATGGTGTTAGTTAATAAATATGGTGAGGATATTGAAAGGAAGGATATCTACGTTATCTAGGAGGACGATGGGATTGTCAAAGATTGATTTGATAATAATTTAATTAGAGTTATAGGAGATGAGAGAAATATATTATTTTGGAAAAACCATTGGGTTGTTGGGGTTGAACGAGAGATTCGTTAGGCTATTTAATTTGTTTTTACAACAAGAGAAATGTATTAATGTCATGTTAGACTTGTTACATAGCAATGGTTACATTGATAGGGATGAAAAAGACGTTTGTTTGTGTGGGAGGAAGGTTTAGTAGAGGAATGTATTGCTCTTTTTGCTAACGTTCGTCTGGTTAATGCAATAGATACATGGTCGTCGAATAATGTCCAATGAGTGTTGTATTTAGTAAAGGAGTCTTATTTGGTGTTGCGGGAAGAGGTGGTCTATGGCACGATGAAACCTTCATTTCGAGCTCTAGTTTGACATCCACATGCACCGTTGGAGATTTCTTATTTTTATTTGGAGGTTGTTTTAGAACAAATTGCTTACAAAAGATAATTTGTTTCGTTGGAGAATCATATTAGACGAGTCACAACAATGTAAGGAAGAACGTGGTGCAATTGAATCAATTTATCATTTATTTTTTCAATGTCATCAATTTGGACTCGTGTGGTATTATTATTTTACCTTTCAAGACTCCTTTATATTTTACAATTTTTTTTTTAATTTAATTTCCTTCATTTTAATTTTATGGTTAGACATTCAATTTTTCATATTATTATTATAACTTTCAACGTTCCTTTATACTTGACTTTATTTCTTTTTTTTTTCTTTTTTTTTTGAATTTTCACACACAGAAATATAGAAATGCAAAAATCATTCCTTTAGATTACAATTAAAGTAGAGTCATTTCATTTGTGACATACTAAAATAAATGATTTAATTTTTCTTTCAAATTTGGTGTTTAATGTTGGTTGGTAATTGAATTTTAATTTCTTGATTCATGCACTATGACTCTTTGTTTTTCTCAATTATTTTTTAACATTTTTATTTATGGTAATGATAATTATGGTGGATTTGATTTGCTGAAAAATAAGGGATGGGATAGTACAACTTCAGTTGCCATGCATTTGATTTTAGAGTTGGTTATGGGATTGAACAAAGTGAGAGGTGAGAGACCAAACAAAACTGAAATTTGTGTGCCTCACTAAACTTGGAATAACTTATCTTTCCATTCTTCATCTTTTTTCTCTCCTCTCTCATCTTTTTTCTCATCCTCTGTATTGTACTATATAGTATTTCTCTCTTGTAGATCAAACACATTGTTGGGGACATCGGGGAGCGCAAAAGTAGCAGTAATGAACCAAATATTCAAACTTTAAGAAATTTTGACATTACATCTCAACTCAAAATTTTAAGAGAGTGAGTATATGAATTGTCACTCTTATATATTCAACGTTTACCACGTTCAAAGTCGATGTGAGACTTAATCACTCACACTTGAACCCAATATTTCACCTTGTTGGGGAGTTCGGAAGA
>NC_021166.2:56221968-56256211 GCF_000331145.2 Cicer arietinum | reverse complement strand
GGAAGAGCGCAATAACAACAATAGGCTAAACCTTCAAATTTCCTAAGAGACCTGAATACCATATCTCAACCCAAAACCTTTGGATATATGGGTCATCACTATTATATTGTTGGAAAATTAAGAAATAAAAATTTTAATACTCTTTTAAAATCAATCTCAAGAGTGGAAAATTCCATTACCAATATCACTTAGAACTACAAAAATTATTATAAATTTATATGTTTATCTCTTGAAACGTCGAAGAAGATATAACTTACCAATACAAAATACAAAATACAAAATATCTCTCATAAAATATACTTTAACTTTAATCATCAACATAAAAATTACTGACATCTCTATATAGTTCATACGAACATAAAATAGAACGTGATCATGACCATTTTATATAAAAAAATATATATACATTTCGAAATAATCCTAATTTGTCACTGTATCTTAAAAAAATATTGTTGATATAACTCTTAAAAATACAATTAAGCGGTACTTTATACATATCTATAATCTAAGTATATAAAATTATGGGTTGCTTGTTGCTTAAAATATCGGGCGGGTTTTTCAATCATTTGTGGGGTAATGCTTCTAAATCTAATTATGAATTCAACTATCGAACCATACGCGGTTTTGTTTTGTGGATAAGGTTCGTGATGTGCATGTATGCCTTCTTCGTTTTCTCAACTCATTCAACTCTCTTTTTCTTTTTCGACTCTGGTCACTCAAATCTCTTTGTACAAAAAAACCCTCACATCTCAAGTCATCTATATATTTTTTTATTGTAATATATGTAAATTTTAATATGGATCATAATCTATTATGGAGTATATTTGAAAATATTTAAAACTCTAATCTATAACTATAATGTCGTCACTTATAAGTAAACGATAATAGTTATCTTTTATTTTATGATTAAGTTAGTAACTTAAATGATACAAATTTGATAAAAATAAAGAAATATATATATTGTATTGAATAGAGATCAATCAAATTAGTATTCTATTCAAAGATTACTTGAGAAAGAGATAAAATCTTACAATTAAAGGAAGAACAATTATGAAAACAACAATGAATGGTTGGAATCCATGGCAGCGGTGATCGATGGTTGTAGTGTATCTACGTATACCTCAATAGTTGAGTCAGTAAAATGATTGAGTTGAATGAGAGTTTGAAAATGAGATATACGTTGAGTGACGATGAAATGAGACTTATATAGGGTGTAAGTTTGACAATGAAATGAGCCAATTCAAAATTAGTTCGAGACTCGATTTAATGATTAGATTGTTAAATTGGGTTTATGACTCAAACTTGAGCTCACAAAATAAATGAGTTGAACTTGAACTATGTATAGTTCAACTCGTTTGGATCATGAATCAACTTGATATAATTTTACTTTTGTATGAAATACATTTGACTTGAGAGTTGTGCAAAATAATTAATTTAGGTGTGAGTACTAAAATGTTTGAAGATTTGTAAATATCATTTTGAAACAAAATAAAAATAATTTGAAAACCTAATTTTAAGATGTTTCTTATATCATTTGAAAGCTACTAAAAAGATATACAACTCTAATCTTTATAGGAAAACCAAATTTGGTTTCTAACATAGTAAAAAATCATCAACAAGTCTAAGTTGAAATATTGCATTTGTTGCTTAAATAAACTATTTCCAATAATAATATTTTGAGTTATAAGTATTGTTTTGAGATAAAACATGTATCATTTAAAAGTTAGAAACAATGCAAATATATAATTCTTATTTATATCATAAAGGTAAATAAAACTATTTTAATTGTTATATTATTGTTCAAAGTTGATTATTTATTTATATTCAACAATTAAAAATCTCGCGCTGAAAAAACTCTCTCTAACTTCACTATTGAAGCCTCACATTGAAAATTATACTCTCTTCCACTCTCATCTTCTCCTATATAAAGAGTGCACTAGCAACACATGAGATAATCAACAGTAATAAGAAAACTAATTTAAGAAGAGTGAATTTTGAGCCTAGCTCAAATTATATGGGCCTTAGTTAATTTTTTTAAATTAATTTCTATTAGTATATTTTAATTTTAACTTAAAGTTGAAGAAACATATTTGTTCCTTTAAAAAATTTGTCATTTGGTTGATTTGATTCGAGCTATCGAGTTGAATCAAGTTGTCCATGAATTTGAATCAAGTTGAGTTTGAGTTGAAAAATAAGTTTGTGGTGAACTCAAATCGAGTTTTGAGCGGAACCAATTTTTATCGAGTCAAGTTGAACCCAAATTCAACTCAGCCTGACGCCTTTCTAGTCTTAAAAGGGTGTATTAGATTGAAATTTTTAAGAAATTTAATAATTTTTTTTTTGTTATAAAACATTCTTTTAGTATCCAATTAAGATTCTAAATGATTATAACTAATTCATGAGGTATTCATTAAGATTTCCAATATCTTTTAAAAAGGACAATAAACTCTTATATTATTCAATTGAGATTATTCATAACTTAATAATTGTTGTTTTGTATTAAAAATATATTGATTTTGATGAGTTTTTTAAAAATAAAATTTGTGAGACTTTTAGATGAAAATATAAATACCATTCTGATTCAACGATTTCTTCAAAACCCTTGAGAATCAATAGATTACTTAGAAAACAAAATGTATAAAGTTATCTTTTCTAGTCTAAAATTGATAGAGATACATAATGAAGAAGAATTTTATGATTTAATGTGTGTGCTAAATAAGTTTTTGATTATGATGTGTGGTGAACATATTGAATATCCATTAACTCTTACAACGAATGACTAGCATACATCAAACATTAAATGATGATCCAACAATCTTTTGGCAATTATATAGATTGTATTTTGAAAGTTATGCGCAATCATTAGAGAAAAAACACTTTTGGTGGATAGAAAATTTATTTGTGTTGAACAAATGCTCACATCATTCTTGCGGATAAATCTTGATCTCTAGTGTTACCAATTAATAAAGATCATAATTATAAATCTATTATTCAAATCCAAGAGCACGAACGAGAAGATGTTAATTTATGGAAGACTATTATAAATTCAAATAAGTGAATAAATGATAATTAAGAGGACATGCAGTTACAATTATTTTACTACTATTATTATGTATTTGGATTATCATTTGCAAATATACTTTTGAAAAAACCTCATTTTGCAAATGCATTTTACTTAAAAATAAGTTTTCTCTAACGTAATATATGTTTGAATATTTTTCCTACAAATATCATTTTATAAAATGAAATTTGTTTGAATTATATAATCAAATGCAACAGCGAAGCTAGACTAATTTCTTTGAGGTGACAATTATTTTTACAAATTATATATTAATAAAGTAGTATTTGACGATAATTTAAATAGTCAAATGTATCCATAATTAAATCTAAAATAACTAGCAATGTCTTTTTCAATATAAACGACTAAACTATTTGCAAGAAATGCATTTTTAATTTTATTTTTATATTATGTCTTGACGATTTTTATTATTTAAAATATTTTATTTATAGTCACAATAGATATTAAAAGTGTCAAAACAACACAAATAGATACATAATCAAATAATAAAAATTTTATGTTTTGATTCTTCTAACTTTATTATTAATAAACTTGTTTATGGTAGTTAAATATATTTTATTGGGTACTAATGTATAAAATTATACTTATTTAAATAAAATTGAGGTGACTAAAGCTCCGAGAATAGGCTTCTTCACTCTAACCAAATGTACATGTAAACGTGTGTTTATTAAAAAAATATATATATTTTTTAAAGTTATAATTATAACATATAGTAAAATAAATTGAGAATAAATTATGCAAACAAAAAATATAAAATACAAAAACATTATGATAATACCTTTGCTCAAACATACTACAATAACAAAATTAAATTTACCAATATAATTTTAATATAATTAAAACAAAAATCAAAACACATTTATTATTTAAAAACTACGTTGAGACTCGGAAATAAAGAATCAAACATCCATGAAACAAGGAATATGGAATTTTTCATTCAAGACAAAAGGACATTCATGGAATTCTGTGTGGTTCGAAATTCTTTTTGCTTTGACTTTTTAAACCTTTCTGTTATAAACTCTGACAAATCTTAAGGTGACATGTTACTTGTTTGACTTTATTAAAATAAAATAAAATACAAACAAAATTATATAATTTTTTAAAAATATAAACTAATTCACACTAATATCTAATAAAAATTATTTTGGCACATTACTATTTTAATAACTAGTTTTATGATTTTCCTTTTCAAAATATAAACTAATTTGACAATAATAATAAAAGTCCTTTTTTTTAATAAATATGCAAATCCATTAAATTTATAAAATTACATAAAGTATAATTTTTTTTATTTGACATTATCGTAGACATGTTTTTGCATTTCATTTAGAATAAGTTTTTCAACAACATAAATTTTTAAATTTAATTGCCCTTTTATATTTAAAATATATGATTTTTTCTTTTTATTTTATCTTAATTAATATTGTGCAAATTATTTTAAATTGATGATGCTGGTATTTACGATAATATTTAATATTTCATAAGTATTTTTTTGTAAAAGTATATTTATTTATGTATTTATTATTTTTTAATATGCATAGAAAAAATTTTATTGACTTTTTTTTTTTTATAATATGAATGACTTTTATTTTGAAAAGGGTGTATAACTGTTTTCTATTATTATTTAAAAAAAAAAATGTAGTAGTATTTTGTTGACTCACATATTATTGTTTGATAATTTACATAAAATTTAGTAACTTAAATTTCATAAAAAAATTATAATAAAAAATTGACAAAAAAAACTGTAATCTTAATTTTTTTCCTGAATAAAAAATAATATTATTTTTTTATGGAAAAAAGTAGTAATTTTAATAACAGCTTAATTATAATTTTTTGATATAAACAGGTGTCTGTATGAGAAAACGATGAAACAAAAAAAAAAAATGCAAATGGAGAAGTCATTACTCGAATTTCATAACCAAAAATCCGATTTTTCTAATGATCCATGCTTTTCCAAATTCATATAAACGGATAGCATTATAGAGAGTTGTTTGTTACAATCATTAATACTTTTATTTATTTATTATTATTATTATTATTATTATTCCCCTCAATTTCAGATATTACTCATCAATTATAGGATCATTTTGTGGATTACGATTATGTTTGTCAAGATCCAATTTTGAAGTCGTAGATGATTGGTTCTACAACGCATCGTTTCTGGGTCGGTGTTTTTTTCCCTTGATTTTTCTTCATCCCTCTCCGTTTGAAGTTTTTGGTGTAACAGATTCTATTGGCTACTTGGTGCAAATTTTGTTTGCAACCCTATTATTGATTGATTGAGTTGAGAAGGATCTGATTGTAATCTTGTGTAAATGAGGGATTTTGATCAGAATTGGACGGAACTTTGTGTTTGATTTTCCTGTTTGATCATCTGGGTTCCTTTGATTTGTTTGATTGATTGGTTAAAGAATTTAGGTTTTTTAATTTGGGGTTAAAGTTTTCATGACCTTTTGAGTTGGCATTTTTGTATCAAGCTTTTTTCATTTTTCTTTTATGAGCTTTTTTTGTCTCTCCTGGTTGTTATAAGGTGACTTGTTCCATCATTCATTTACTTGGACTTTGGTTTGTTTGAAATTTATTGTTGAGTTATGTTGTAGTTATTGTTTAGTAGTGAAGAGTGATTTTGTAGGAGCTGAATTGTTGAGTTGTTAAGAGAAATAGGGTTCTTTTATTGATAATTAGAATTCAACAAGTTTCAATAGAGGTGGTAATTGATCTTTTTCCGAGCGTGGATTTGGATTTCAATGATGAAGTTGTTGTATAGAACCGCAATCTGCCTTGTTGTGGTTGGGGATTGTTTGTGGATGTAGAAGAGGCGGATTTCAGAATTTTAGGGTTTGTAATTGAGTTGTGACTTACAAGTATAGCGGCTTAGTATCTTCAAGGTTGGCTATTCTTGATTAGTTCGCTATTCTGAAATGGTTTGTTAGAATTGGCAAATGGGAGAATCATGATGAATGCAGAAGCTAGGTTGTTTGTCAATGGATGCAATAGACAAGACCTTTTCTGAACTTGTCAGTATCATTAAATCATGGATTCCCTGGCAATCTGAGCCAGCAAACGTGTCTAGGGATTTTTGGATGCCGGATCACAGTTGTAGAGTATGCTACGAGTGTGATTCCCAGTTTACTATCTTTAATCGCAGACACCATTGTCGTCTTTGTGGACGAATTTTCTGTTCCAAGTGTACAACAAACTCGGTTCCTGCCCCATTTAGCAGCCAAAGGAATTCTTGGGATGAGTCGGAAAAGATTCGTGTGTGCAATTACTGTTACAAGCAATGGGAGCAGGGTATAGTTACTTTTGATAACGGTGGTCAGGTTTCCAATCTCGAACGAACAATGTCAACGTCGAGCGTGGCTAGCAGTAAAACCAGTGCCACCGCTAACAGTAGTAACATTACTATTTGCTCCATGCCTTATTCAGTTGGATCTTATCAACAAATCCAACAGGGTTCATGTGTGAACCTACATCAATCACCTATGAGGGGAAAAGATACTGATAGGGAAGGTTTATCATCAGCCTTAGGAGGGAGGAATATTGATCTTGTAGCAGACCTAGGGGACCCTTTACCAAAGCAATATGGCTTCTCATCGAACAGGTATTGCACTATTTATCTTATATTCATTATAGATAGAGAAAATTAATGCTTGATTGTTCATCTTGATATTTCATTAATCAAACATTTCTCAAGTAGTTTTGTTTTTATATTGATTTTAACCTATGAAGCCCTGGACACGACATTGACATGTTGACACTAATAATAATTTTAGAGAATGAATTAATTGAATGTAATCAAGGTATCGATGTTAAACACCGACACGTATTGGACACGTGTTTGATCAGAAGTATCAATGCTACAAAGATTTAATAAATCATATGCTTTTTTCGTTCTTTAGGAGTGATGATGATGAGGATGAGTATGGTGTATATCGGTCAGATTCTGATATGAGGCAATATCCTCAAGTGAGTAGCTACTATGGACAAGCTGTGCTTGACGGGATAAGCAACATTGATGGCTCACCGAAAGTGCATCCCGACGGAGAAAACATTGATGCAAAACTTTCAAACTACAATTTTGATGCACAGAGTTTGGAGGGAACACCAGTTATTTCAAAGAATGAAGATGAACCAGATATCTGTGATGAAAATGAAGCACCTTCCTCGTTATATGTTTCAGAGGATGTTGATGCTGAACCTGTTGATTTTGAAAATAATGGACTTCTGTGGCTCCCTCCGGAACCAGAAGACGAAGAAGATGATCGGGAAGCGATTCTTTTTGACGACGACGATGATAATGAGGGGAACAGCACCGGAGAGTGGGGTTATCTGCGCAATTCAAGCAGTTTTGGAAGTGGGGAGTCTCGACACAGAGATAGGTCAAATGAGGAGCACAAGATGGTAATGAAGAATGTAGTTGATGGGCACTTTAGGGCATTGGTATCTCAGCTGTTACAGGTAGAGAACCTACCGGTTGAAGACAATGACAAAAACAGTTGGTTGGAAATAATCATATCTTTGTCATGGGAAGCTGCTAATTTACTGAAACCAGATATGAGCAAAGGTGGAGGGATGGACCCGGCTGGTTATGCTAAAGTCAAATGCATAGCATGTGGGCACCGCATTGAAAGGTAAATAGTTATACAATGCTTTATACGATTTTAACCTCTAGTTTTTTTTTCATGGAAATAATAGTGGAAATAATAAGAACTTGTACACAAGAAGTTATTTTATTACGTCTTAACTATATGATTGGTCCCTGCAAATATGTGTTTTTTTGTTTTAGCCCTTGTAAGTTTTTGTGTTTGATTTTTGTCCTTGTATATATTTTTGTTTTGTTTTTGGTCCTTGTTCTTTTGTTTTAGTTCCTGCAAAATTGGTTTTTATTGAAATTTTTCCTTGCAATTCTTTGTATCTCTAATAATTGAGGGATTAAAATCAAATGTTATACATATTGCAGGGACTCATTCCAATAAAAACCAATTTTACAGGGACTAAAATAAAATAGCAAGGATAAAAAACAAAAGCAAAAATATTTATAAGGACAAAAATCAAACAAAAAAGCTTACAAGGACTAAAACAAAAAAACGCATAATTACAGGATCAATCATATATTTAATCCTTTTATTAATTTTCACCAAAATCTACACCATTAGGATAGTTAATTGTAATTCAAATGATTTTATGTTGATCCCTACATTTCGTTTCTTGTTATACCTGCAATATATTATGAAAAACTCTATCATGGGTCAAAGAGAAATTTTTATATACCACAGTCCTAGCATTCCATTTGATTGACTCCTTGGATTTATATTCTTACAGTGTGGTGGTTAAAGGAGTTGTTTGTAAGAAAAATGTTGCTCATCGGAGAATGAGGTCAAAAGTGGATAAACCTCGCTTGTTGATCCTTGGAGGGGCTCTTGAATATCAGCGTGTAACCAATCTCTTGTCTAGTGTAGATACCCTATTGCAGCAGGTTATTCTTGTGTGCCACTTTTTAAGTTTTAGGGTATGTTTGGATTGGTGATATATGATGGAGTGGAGTTGAATAGAATAAGCTAATTAATTTTAAAAAAATTGATGTCATATCATTCTATACCATTCCAATTTTATTCTATCCTATAACAACAATCAAAACATACCCTTAGTCTGGTTCATAGGCTATTATGAGTTTTATGCTAATGGTTTATGCTCTTTATGTAGGAAATGGACCATCTGAAGATGGCAGTGGCAAAGATAGCTTCACACCAGCCAAATATCCTTCTGGTAGAGAAATCGGTTTCTCGATATGCACAGGAATATCTTCTTGCCAAAGACATAACTCTGGTTCTCAATGTAAAGAGACCGCTTTTGGAGCGCATAGCACGTTGCACAGGCACTCAAATAGTGCCTTCAATTGATCATCTTTCGTCACAAAAGTTGGGTTTCTGTGAAACATTGCGTGTTGAAAAGTTTCTTGAAGACCTAACTGGTGCTGGTCAGGGTGCGAAAAAAACAGTGAAAACATTGATGTTTTTTGAAGGTTGCCCAAAACCATTAGGTTGCACAGTAAGTCTTTATTTATTTTATGTAATTTCTACATAATAAGAAAAAAATATGCCAGCAATTCTGACTTGAAATTACAGATTATCTTTCAAGAAAAAAGATAACCTGTGTTGTGCTATGCAACCACATGGATGATTGTAATCATGTCCTTCTAATAGCTTAAACTTTTAGAATAGTTGGTTCCTAACAAGGTAATCACACCTTTTGCCACGTGTTCATGAGTTTACCACCCTCGTCCGATTAATTATATTTCAACAAGGCCGACCTATTTTTTGTCCAAGGTAATCAAACCTTTTGCAAAGACTTATTGGGTGAGAGGCGGGGCATGTTTGAGATATTAATAAAAGATTTTCCTAGTCATGGTTATCAGTATTTTACGACACATGCAAGTTGGTTCTTGATTCGATATGAAACTGAATTCAATTGATATGAATCCCTAGTGTGTATCTATTTTGAAATATATCCCATAGTGAATCTTAATTCATTCTAATATATGATATATCAACTTATAATTTTCCTATGTCATTTGTTTTTACTTAAAAATGTCATATTTTTATTGATAATGAACATATCTTACGATTCATAAGAAGATTCAATTCACGATTTGGAAAACAGATCTTCCAATTCATGATTTGAATCTCGATTTGATAACCATATTCATAATAGCCTTTATTTTTTGAAATAGTTCCTCCTTTTCCTTTGACATATTTTACTAAAAAAAGTTCATCTATTATGTTGACTGATTGTTTACATGTTATTTCATTATAACCTAGTTTTCATTTGAAGATTGTAAGAAGAATTAATTGTTCTCGTGTTTATAACTAAACAGATTTTACTTAGAGGAGCTGACATGGATGAACTGAAAAAGGTAAAGCATGTGGTTCAGTATGCAGTTTTTGCTGCATACCATTTGGCTATGGAAACATCTTTTCTTGCTGATGAAGGAGTCTCCTTGCCGGAACTTCCATTAAACAGTCTGGCCCTTCCAAATAAAGCATCATCCATTCAAAGGTCCATCTCAACGGTTCCTGGTTTTAGTGTTCCCGGCAATGAAAAGTCTCAGGGCCAAGAACCCAACACTGAACCACGGAGAACCAAAAGTGTCACAATGGCTGAACTATCCTTATCTATTGGTTCTTCTCAATCTACGCCACCTGGATCAGATCTTAACCATTCAACTGCCTTGTACTCCACCATTGTTGCTTCAGGAGATGAAATTCCCGATCCATACCGCACGAAGCTTCTTTTGTGCACGAATAAAGAGAGAAATGATACGGACTCTAATCAACCTTCGGTGAAAGGAACTTCTATGGTGGATAACACTCCGGTAGTCATGGATGATCCCTTTGCAAATGATTCTGAAAGTGCAGAGAAAATATATCAAGGCATTTTAGCTTCAAATACTCGAAATGGTCATAGCCAAATCTATGCAAATCAATTAAGTGCTTCAGAGTCGTTATCTCCAAATTATGCTCAAAACCATACTGTAATCACATATGAAGAACCAGTTCCTCAAAAAGAAGAGTTTCCTCCATCTCCCTCTGACCATCAAAGCATTTTGGTGTCTTTGTCCTCCCGGTGCGTATGGAAAGGAACTGTGTGTGAGAGGTCGCATCTATTTCGAATTAAATACTATGGAAGCTTTGACAAACCATTGGGTCGGTTTCTGCGGGACCATTTATTTGATCAGGTA
Organism: Cicer arietinum; assembly: GCF_000331145.2. Lineage (NCBI taxonomy): Eukaryota > Viridiplantae > Streptophyta > Magnoliopsida > Fabales > Fabaceae > Cicer > Cicer arietinum. The sequence continues at coordinate 56,245,391 of NC_021166.2, read as the reverse complement.
ATTGTCTGCTATGTGAATAAATGTGATTTTGTTAGAACTAAGGAAATAACTTTTACTATAATAAATGTCTTTACTTTCCAGGGTTATCGATGTCATTCTTGTGATATGCCATCGGAAGCACATGTGCATTGTTATACTCATCGACAGGGAACGCTTACCATATCAGTCAAGAAACTACCAGAAATTATCCTTCCTGGTGAAAGGGAGGGAAAGATTTGGATGTGGCATAGGTGCTTGCGGTGTCCAAGAATCAACGGCTTTCCTCCTGCCACACAGAGAATAGTAATGTCTGATGCTGCTTGGGGTTTATCGTTTGGAAAATTTTTAGAGCTCAGTTTCTCAAACCATGCTGCAGCCAGCAGGGTGGCAAGCTGTGGCCATTCTCTTCACAGAGATTGTCTTCGTTTTTATGGGTAATTATTATAGTCTCCCGTGATATATAGTCCACGTCTTATATATTTATAACAAAATTGTCATGTATGTGGCCTTTCTCTCCTTTTTATTGGTAATGAACTTCATGATGTAAGATAATATTGGTTGAGTTTGAAAAATATTTTGCGTGTTTAATAACTATGCGCGAACAATGTAAATAAGTTTTACGCATATATATTGTCATATTTCACCATCTTGGACTGGTAAGATGGTGAAATAAGTTTGAACGTATGTATAAAACTTATTTACACTGTCAATGTATATTTATTAAACTCTTTTAATATTGTATCAACCTGTAAGTAAGAGAAGGAATCTTATGACCTCGTTTGTGGGATGCATTAATTCAACCACACTCTTATTTCTCTTGCAGATTTGGGAAAATGGTTGCTTGTTTTCGATATGCATCAATTGATGTTCACTCAGTCTACCTTCCACCACACAAACTGAATTTTGATTATGGGAATCAGGATTGGATACAGAAAGAATCCAATGAGGTTTGATATTTGAAGCCTTGGATTTTATAATTTTGTGTACGACAGTGAACCTAATTTCTGGTTGTTACAGGTGGTCAACCGAGCAGAGCTTTTATTCTCTGAAATACTCAATGGTCTTAGTCAAATTGGAGAGAAAAGATCTAGCGCAGCCCAAACCAGTAGCGGCCAGAAAACACCTGAATTAAGACGCCAAGTTGCTGAACTGGAGGGGATGTTGCAAAAGGAGAAACTGGAATTTGAGGTCAGGTCCTTGGTAGTTATACCTGAGTTTATAGCTTCATTCATTAACTACAATGATTAATTGTTTTCACTAACTTTTAGTCTTAAGAGTCATATAAGAACATTCTTGTTTTAGAAAATTATGATATGTATCATCTTATTGTTATAGGAGTCTTGTTATGCTAGCAGTCTAAATAGGGTGGAATTTTTTATTAAACTCTATTGTTGAAGCAACATACACATATCTTGAAAGGCTTGTGGTTAAATGGTTCTCTCTTTTGTTTACTTAGGAAACTCTTGAAAAGATTATGAACCAAGAAAAGAGAAATGGGCAACCTGGGATCGACATTCTGGAAATTAATCGATTGTGGAGGCAGTTGCTTTTCCAATCATATATGTGGGATAACCGCCTTATTTATGCAGCCAGCTTATCTAATTCCAACAGTGAAACTTGTTCAATTTCAGAGGATAAGGAAATACCTCCTATAGATGAAAGTTTGACGACTGCGGTCTCCTTGGCAGGAAGGGGATTCAGTAGTGTTGACTCCATTCACAGCGATCCAACGCAGTCAGATGCATTTCATCAAGAAATCGACATGGCCAAAAATAAGCAAAACGAGAAAGAAGAACAACCTAATCTTTCGAGCAGCAAAAGCATAAATGATCAATCTGACCTTTTAGAACTTGAATGGGGTGTTCGCAGAGCTCTCTCTGAAGGGCCATTTCCTGTCGTACCTAGTTTGTCTGATACACTTGATGCAAAATGGACAGGTGAAAACCACTCAGGAATTGGAACTCAAAAGGAAAGCACTTCCGTAATTAACCTTGATATATCTATGGCAGATGCTTTGACGACCACTACACAAAGAGAAACATACTATCTCGGAGATCGCATGGAAGACCAGAATGGCTCCAAGAGTATCTATTCTGCTTCTAAAGGTCATGATAGTATGGAAGACTCTTTAAGTTGGTTAGGAATGCCATTTGTAAACTTCTATCGCCAATTTAACAAGAATTTGTTTGCTAGTAGCCAGAAGTTTGAAACACTGGTCGACTATAATCCTGTTTTTGTATCATCTTTCGGGAAGCTGGAACTCCAAGGTGGGGCAAGGATGCTTCTTCCGATTGGTGTTAATGATACTGTAATTCCAATATATGATGATGAACCCTCGAGTATTATAGCATATGCCTTGATGTCACCAGAATATCATTCCCAATTATTGGATGAAGGAGACAGACCAAAAGAAGGTTCTGAGTTGGCCTCATCATATTTTTCTGAGTCTGGTGCTTTCCAGTCGTTTTCATCTGCTGACGACAATGCTTTTGATTCTCAGAAAAGTTTTGGGTCGATAGAGGATATGATATTGTCCATATCTGGTTCTCGTAACTCGTCTATATTGGACCCGGTGTTGTATACAAAAGCTATGCATGCAAGAGTTTCCTTTGGAGAAGATGGTCCCCTTGGCAAGGTAAAATATTCTGTGACTGGTTACTATGCGAAGCGATTTGAAGCCTTAAGAAGAGTCTGTTGTCCTTCAGAGCTCGACTATATAAGGTCTCTGAGTCGATGTAAGAAATGGAGAGCTCAAGGTGGGAAGAGTAATGTATTCTTTGCAAAAACCTTGGATGATCGATTTATCATCAAACAAGTTACCAAAACCGAGCTCGAATCATTCATAAAATTTGGTCCCGAATACTTCAAGTACCTTTCTGAATCCATAGGAACTGGAAGTCCAACATGCCTGGCCAAGATTCTTGGCATATACCAGGTACTTGTCTTTTATTATGCTTTAATATTTTTTTATAGTTTTGTTCTTAGAGCCTCAAATGTTGAAGTAACTAAGTCATCATATTTCATTGGCAAAGATGGAAACTATTGAGTCTAGTTGTGAAATTTTATTACTCCCTCTGGTCGTTTTAAGGTTATTTACACGAACTAAGACAACTAATAAGTTTTGTTACTTTTGATGAAATTATGTGTCTTTTTCCTATAATACCATTAACTATCTATTATCTCATTCCACTCATTTCTTTATCTGCAATAAATAGTTAATGATATTATTGACAAAGTAATAGTTAATATTGCATTGAACTTTGAAAACAACAAATAAAAAAGCAACGAATATCTTCTACAAACGCGACAAATAAAAAGTAACAGAAGGAGTAAGAATCAAGCAAGATAACATGCATCAAAAGAAGTTTAGATGGTTACTTACTGAAATTTGAAGTGATTTTTAGTTTCTTAAATTGTATGATGATTAAAACAAAAGACGGGGAACAATCATGCAATAAATCATCTCTTTGAATGTATTGGTAATTGGATTGTTAATTTATAATTTATAATTCTGTATTTTGTTTTACTTGAATATGAATACATATATCATCTTAACCGCATAATTTTTGGATGGCATTCTATTGGAAAAAGGTTACGTCGAAGCATCTTAAAGGAGGTAAAGAGTCAAGGATGGATGTTTTGGTTATGGAGAATCTTCTATTTAGGAGGACTGTGACACGACTTTATGATCTCAAAGGATCTTCCAGGTCTCGGTATAATCCAGATAGTACAGGGAAAAACAAAGTTCTTCTGGACCAGAACTTGATTGAAGCAATGCCAACTTCTCCTATTTTTGTCGGAAACAAGGCCAAAAGATTGTTAGAAAGAGCTGTCTGGAATGATACTGGTTTTCTTGCAGTAAGTTTCAAAACTTGATCCGTGCTATCCTTACACACTAAGTGCATGTTTGGATTTACTTTTGGAAGAGCGAAATGGGATCTTGAATAATTAAAATTGATTTTGTGCATGTTTGGATTTGCGGTGAGATTTGCAGAATCACAGTGAGCCACCGCGATTTTGGTAAACTCACCACCATCCAAACATATACTTTGTTATGTTTGGATGTTCTTGATTAGAACTGATTTTAATTTGAATATAGGGTTTGTAGCTTTTGCTTCTAAACTTGATTTTTCACACTCAAATTTTTTCAACTAACTTTCACATAAACATATCCATGGATAAATCATTTTACTTTAAACTCACTTTTAACTAAAATCAATTTTGCCACCGTAAAACCAAACACACACTGATCAGGACTCTATTCATGTAAATTGCACACCATCTTATGTCTATCTAACATGCATGCATATGTTATCCTGTTTTGCAGTCAGTTGATGTAATGGACTATTCATTACTTGTTGGTGTGGATGAAGAGAAACATGAGTTAGTTCTTGGAATAATTGATTTCATGAGGCAATATACATGGGACAAACATCTTGAAACATGGGTGAAAGCTTCAGGAATCCTTGGAGGACCAAAGAACACATCACCAACAGTTATATCACCAAAACAATACAAGAAAAGGTTCAGAAAAGCAATGACCACTTACTTTCTCATGCTTCCAGATCAGTGGTCTCCTCCATCTCTTATTCCTAGTCTTTCTCAAAGTGATTTATGTGAAGAAAACAATACAACACAACAGTCTAGGACTTTAGCTGAATGATTCTTTCTTTCATGTGTTTTTGTAAATTTTACTACTTTCATTTTGGGAATAATCAATTCCCCCTATATTTTTTTGTTTGTTTTTGGTTTTGCAATTATATATAGGAATTCTTTTGGTTGAATTGTAATTTGGTCATATCAATTATTTGTTAGAAGATACACACAAAGGGGGCTTGTTAGAAGCCACATGGTGTTTGTCTGGGGTAATAGTATTTGATGACCTCTGGATGAAAATCTATGTACAAAAAACATATAGTCATGTTTTCAGCATCAAGTTATATACATGTATAATTTTTCAGACTTGCTTTTGAGTTATCTCAAATTTCATTTGCCATAACCATGTCTTTGAATTCAGATAATTTGGGGGATTCTTGTCTCTGTAGCACACTTCTAATGGAATGTGTATTTTGGTGTACGACATCGATATCTTGATTACATTCAATTAATTTCTCAAATTATTATTGATGTTGATGTGTTAGTGATCTATTTGATATCTGTGTCAGTATTCGTACTTCATAGATTTTAGAATTTGGTGATGTGATATCTTGTTGAAGTTTTTGGTTGTGGATTTTCTTTATACATACAATATCATATTTGGCACGCCAGTCCTAAATGTTTTAGAAGTTTGTGGTTGTTACAAACTTGAAGTGATTAATTGATTGAAGGTACCACGACCTAAAGGATAGTTCATCTTCTTGGTTGTGGATTTTCTTTATGCATACAATATCATATTAGATACGTTAGTCATAAATGCTTTAGACGTTTGTGGTTGTTACAACTTTGAAGTGATTAATTGATTGAAGGTACCACGACCTAAATGATAGTTCATCTTCTTCAAGATAGGAAACAAATGTTGAAGCAATGGGTTACATCGTACATGCGGAGCTTGAATCCCACTTTTGTTTGGATTTAGATACTTTCATATTTGAATTTAACATGAAATAGTTATTTTGATGATTTTGTCTTTAAAATTCATTGAGGTCCACTTATATAAAGTTTTAAAGTTGCAGACTCCAATTAATTTTAATGGTATAATTATCAACATAATCTCTTTAATTTTAATGGTATAATTATCAACATAATCTCTTAACGTTAAATTTAAACATGAGAGAATCAAAATCCATCCATTATGTTTCTCTCTAATTGGCCATAGATCCAAAAGTTAAGTTAATTGCTTAGTGGGAACAAAAGATAGACCATGAAATGTGAAAATCAAATGGGAAGTTAGTAGAGGATAAAATTGGGTTTATAAGGGAAGTTAAATGCATGACTTGACTCTCTACTTATGTACTAGTTAATAAAAGCATTGAAAAGTGAAAAATGTGAGTTAGACTATATCATTCCCAATTAATCATTTCCAATGGATAACTTCACAAATTTCAATTAGGCAAAATTTATGTACATGTTTTTCGTGTTGTTCATAACATCAAATATATTTTTTCTTATTATAATAGATTTTTTTTTCATAAAGTATGAATTTCAGAAAATTATTGTTGCTTATGCATATTTTAAGTTAAGAACCACATAAATTTCCATTTCAATTACTTTGTCGTGATATCAAGTATTTCTTGGTTAATTTATTTTTAATATTAATTTAAAATAGAAAATTGATTTGTTTCAGATTTCAGTATAGGCATCCCAAGCATTTTTTTTGCGATATAATTATGAAGTCATTGTTCATTTGTCTTCTTCTTTTATAAAAAATAACCTAAAATTGTATTAAGCAAGTATAATTGAGGAAAAAAGCAATAGAGAAAAACATTGCTATTATTAATTTGTACAACTTGCATGTAAAATAAAAAATGTGCTGTAGGAACTAACCCACTACACATGTGATATATGACTCACTATTCACAATTATAATACATACTATTACATTAGTCAAAAAAAAAAAAAATACATAGTTCTATTACATTCTTCAAAGCTATGGGTGTAACAAAAGGCCCAAATTGATTATTAGTTAAACATATTCAACCCTTTACTTTGAGATTCAAATTAAATCCTCTTGTAAACAACCATCTTCAATTGCATGATCAATTTCTTCACCTCTAGCAATAATCTGAGACCAACTTTGTTTTAGAAGATTTATGATTTCAGCATCCCTGACACTAACAAATTCCTTTGGTGAGAAAAGTATACAAAAATTTATTTATTTTTGATAAAAAAAAATTAGGGGTGAGAAATAACACAATTTTTTAGTTGAGTATATATTTTGTTTATTTATTTTCTTTAGTGATGGAGTTAATATAAGAAGTAGGTTTGGGTAATATATTTTCTACCTTGGGTTATGAGTTGGTCTTGAAATTTGTTTATAAGATGGCCCTTCATCATATCCTTCACAAATTATTTCTCCACTCTCATCTTGGTAGCAAATTATGCCTTGAGATTCATCCTCATAAACCTGTTTAGTATCAAATTAAACATCAATTAAGAGTTATAGTTTCTTAATCATAGTCCTAGTTTCTACTATAAGAAGAAAAAAAAAATCAAACTATCAATAAAAATTAAGATAAAAAAATTGGTAGACTTAGAGACGAATTCTATGTTTATTTGTCTCTATTTTTTTTTTTTTAAATAATTCAACTTTTTTTAGTAGATCTTATTATTAATTGATCATATATAATTAAGAAACATAACACCTTTTCAAAATAAAATTGAAAGACATAATAAAATGTTAACCTTGTTCTTGATGGAGGCTGTGATTCTCAAAACTACTGGACCAATTGATGACTTTTTGTGTGGGGCATAGCTTCGTTTAGACATCAACAAATTGTTTGAATATTTTACAAATGAACCATATTTCTGAATTGGAATTTGAGCTAAAGAATTGCAGTGAACAGCCATCAATTAAATTGTTGAAGAATATGAAGGATGAGGAGCAAGAAGAGAAGATAAAAAGGAAAATGAAATGAAATGGTTGTCTACTTTTGTTAATAATAAGCATTGGTTTTGTCTACTTTTGTTTATATAATATAAATCAATTATTGTGCATCATGTCTTATCACGATGCATTAATTAATTAATTAATTAATTAATTAATTTAGTACTGGTAGAAGATAAAGTCGTAGGAGCCAACATTATTGTGTTACCCGGGGAACTCAAACTCCATTCAGATATTATAATATGACTTAGGATCAATTGGCTATCAAATTTCAATTACGACATTTTTTATAACTTTAACCCATATTTATATTATAAAATTAACAGTCGAATTAAAATATATTATTACATAAATTGTATATATAAAATTTTATTAAAATTAAAATTATTTAATATATAAATTAAAATTAATGTTTTATAAATTTTTTATTTAAATTGAAATTATTTGATATATGTCTTTAATAGTGAATTTTATAATATTAATATGCATCTAAAAATTATCAATAGTATAATAATAATAAGAAATATGATACCGTACGTGTCAAGTAATCCTAACCCTTATAATATAAGGCCATAATTTTTGTTAGTCGAACAATAAGAATGGTTTGAAAATGGAAGAGTTTTATTGTTCTTAGAGTTGTTTTAAATATTTTAGAGGTTATATTTAATTTTAAAAAATAAATTTAATAAAAAAATATAATTTTAATAATTAAAAAATATATAAAGTAAATTTTAGTCTTTATAAAATTTTAAAATTTTATTTTGATTCTTAAATTTTTATTTTCTATTTTAAAAAGTTAATTCTTTTATAAAAAATCCGTATAAAATCATAATAGAGACTATAAGGGAATAAAAAATTTAAGTATTAAACCTAGAATGTCGTAATTATATAGTAATTAAAAATATATTTAATTCAAAATTACTTGTATTTTATTATATTATAAAAAATAAAATAAAAAATTAGTGCTCACCAATTGAAGATTTATACTATTGGGCTGTTTTCACATCCTAATAGTCATCCCTAATGTTGACATGGATGACATATTCCATTTTTATTTGATGTTAATGTAATTTTAGTTTATAAATTAAGTGAAAAAAGTAAGCTTCATATAAAAGTACACCTTTAATGTAACAAATTTTATATTATCAACATATCAATCGATTTATAGATATAATATTATAGACAATTATAATAAAAATTAAATATCTCTAATAATTTGATGATTATAGTTAATTACTAATATAAAAGTTTGTTATATTAACTGTAATTGTAAAAGTTTCAAATTTAATGAAGCTATTAACACATTATTATTTTTGAAAAATAGTACTGAATTTATAAAATGTGCTTATAATTAGAGAATAAAAGAGTTGTAACTTAAAATAAATATTTTTTATTTTAAAAGATACGATAAATTTTATCATAATTGACTTACATAAGTTTTTTTATTTTATTTGTCTCATTTTTTATTTTATTATCAAATAAAAGTCTATTAAAACATCAATTTTATATTTTTAAACTTTAATTCAACTGATAAATATCAATATTATTAAATTTAATATTTTATTTTAAATTTAAATTTAAATTTAACTTATGAGATCAAAATAAAACATATAATTTTATTCAAACTCAAAAAAAACAAAACGTATCAATTGACATTCATCTCTAGTCGATGTTTATGAAAAGCATATGTTGGAAAATGTTAATCAATTTCAAATGAATATAAATTACTTCTCGAAATTACTTATTGATGTGTGTGCAATTCTGCGCAGGATACCTTTTACAAAACCTATTAATTTGACTATTGATTTTTTATCTTGCAAAAACACACAATGTGGTCTTTATTATTAAACTAAGTAAGGTGACATATATGATACACATCTTTTGTGTTTGTGGTTGAAATCTATGACAACTCGAATCAGATGACAAAACACTAAGTAAGTGATCAACTTCGCAGTTGGATATTCGAGAAGATATATATAATTATAATAAGAATGATGACAACATCAATGTTTTTATAATGTAGAAATAATAACAAATATTATTATCAATTCACATATAATCATAAAATATTATATTTGAATTTTAAATAAAATATTTAATTTAATAATATTAATATTTATGTTTAAATTTAAAGACCAATAACATTAATGTTAATGACTACTATTTATAATTTATATAAATGAATCATTTTTTAAATGTATATATTTTTTTGTTAAAATAAATTTGAAAGATATCTAAAATAAATAAAATTTTAAAATTTATTTAACACTTTTAAATAAATTCATATTTATTTTTTTATGATTATATATTATTATATTTCAGCATTTTTGTCGATTAGTGGAAAAAAAAACCCACCTCGAACGATATTATTGTTTATTTGTGCACTAAAGTCGTTATAGAAATGGAGAAATATGTTATACGTATTATCGTGCTACACTTGGCATTTATATATTTGTTGTTGAAAGGGAATTTGTATACCAAGCATTGCATCTGACTGTGCATTAAATTAAATAAATATGAACTTTTATGAGTGTGAGATAATGAAAGTATACTTTACGATCAAAAAATGAGGAATTAAGATTGTAAGGGATACAGATTCTCTATTCCTAGTAAATATATAGGAAAACAAAATATTCTCTGATTGATTGAAAAAAAATATCTGATTTATTAGTTAGTGGGGTGTAGTTTTATCGTCTAAATCATTTTCTTGTATGAGAAGCATTGCATCATGATTATTGCATCCCACAATAACAAAATAGGTATCTATTTAATTCAGACGATTATAAGATGGGACATTTGTGTCTTCTAAAATTATTTAAAATTTCATAAAAGATAGATGTCTCGTTCTCTTCTTATGAAATTTTAGATAATTTTAAATAATTATTTTAAAATTTTAGTTTTAATTAAAATATCAAAATTTATTTCTTATAAATTAAATAACTAAATTAAAATATATATATATATATATATATATGAGAATATCACACATTAATAGTGAGGAAATAATTAAATGGTATTTGAGTTTTGTTGGAAATCAAGAACATTTTTGGTTTCGAGTGTTAGAAAAACGGGTAACGTTAAACTTTCTCCGTATTCAGTTTGTGTAATTCAAGTTAGTTTGATTGTATGTAATCAACTAACTAACTAACCACTTATTTAGTTAATTACTTAGGTAGAAGTTAGTTAGAAATAATATGATAAAAGCTATGTATAAATAGCATATTCGTCTCTTAATAAAATAACACTCTTAAGTTCGTTCATTCACATTCTATCATCTTTTCTTATTTTTCTTTGCACTTGAATTAGAATAGCGTGAACGCTAACAAATGGTATCAAGAGCTTAGTTACAAAAAACCAAATCAGAGTGATTAACACGAGTAAAGTGTAAGGATTAAACACCAATGAAGTGTGAGGATCAAACACGAGTGAAGTGAAGATGAGTTCAAGTGCAAGAAAAGAAAATTTTCCAGCCCATATGCCACATTTTGATGAAAAATATTGGGATAGGTGGAAAGTGCAAATTCGTGCACTATTTGGATTTCAAGAAGTGTTAGAAATCATATAAAATTATTTTAAAGAGTTGGGGTTCAATCCAACAGAGGAACAAAGATCAAGAAAATAAGAAGAAAGATTGCAAAACCACCTTTATTCTTCACCAATACCTTGACACAACTAACTTTGACAAAATTTATGATGCAAAAAACACAAAGGAAGCCTGGAACATTCTTGAGAAGTGTTATTCTGGAGGAGCGAAGGTCAAGAAAGTGAAATTGTATACCTTACAGAAACAATTCGAATTGCTGCAAATGGATGAGCATGAAAAGGTTTCAGATCTGATTTCAAGAATGAGGAGTATCACAAATCAGATGGCTAGTTGTGGTGATAAGCTTACTGAAAAGAAACTATGTAAAAAGATATTGAGATCTTTGTATCCCAAGTTCGATTATGTTGTGTGTGCGGTTGAAGAATCCAAATACATTGCCACATTAAATCTTGAAGAGTTACGGGGAATTTTGGAAGCACGAGAATTAAGAATGGATGAAAGAAGTGGAGTTAAAGCAGAAGATCATGCACTGGCAGCGCAAGATTACAAGAAAGGATATCAAAAAAGAAAATGGAAGAAGAATAAGTTCAAGGAATCTGATTACGAATCATAGTCTTTATCAGAAATGAGCAATACAAGTGGTAGATCAAAAGAAAAATCAAGAAACTTTGATAAGAAGAAGGTGCAATGTTATAAATGTGAGAAGTTTGGACATTTTGTTTGAGAATGTTGGGCTAGCAAAGAAGGAAAACAAAAGAAGAAAGAAGAAGATGAAGCATGCGCTACCCAAGAAGTTTCAGTTTCAGTTTCAGTTTCAGATATAGTCGTGTTGACGGCTACCACAAACGGATAACGTTCTCCGTTTTTCAGCCACATACGGAGAACATTCTCCGTTTTCAAAACATTCTTTGTTTTCTGAACAAGTCAGTGATATGAATATTCTTGGCAAAGACATTGAGCAATTTGGATAGTTTTCTAAGGAGGTTGTTGATTCAGATGAGGCTGAGATACAAGAGTTGAGGATGGAGCTTGATGAAAAATTATCTTTAATTGAAAAACTGAAAAATGATGGAGAGGATGTGTTGCTGGTTGAACCAGAAGATGATGGTTCAAAGAGAGTTAATGATGTGGAGGATGCATAGGACCCATAAAGTGATGTAGAGGACGTGTTGTAGGCTAAATCAAAAGATGAACGTTCAAAATTGCAGAACCAGTTGAATGCATCTCAAGAAGATCTAAAGAAAGCAAAGGAGCAGACTCTTCAGGATGAGAAGGAGAAGGCAAAGCTATTGATGAGTTAAAAGAAGCACAAATAGTGGTTAATGAAGCAAATAAGAAACTCAAAGATGCATTGGTGGCTCAAAAGTTGGCTAAGGAGGAATCTGAGATTGAAAAGTTTCAAGTTGTTGAATTGGAACAAGCTAGAATTGAACTTGTGAAGAAGAAGGAAGAAGAATGGCAGAAAGAGCTTGAAAATGTGAGGAACCAGCATGTCTTGGACATGGCTGATATTTCCTCCGCCACAGAGGAGCTTCAGCGAGTTAAACAAGAACTCAACATGGCTTGTGATGCCAATAAGCAAGCACTGAATCATGCAGATGATGCAACTAAAGTTGTCGAGGTTCATGCCGAGAAAGCAGAAGTCTATGCAGCTGAATTGACGCAGTTGAAGGCCTTGCTAGATTCAAAGCTAAAAACTGAATCTAGTAATAGTAAGCTTATATTGAAGTTGAAAACAGAGATAAAACAACTTAAAGTCGAGCTTGTCCCAGTTAAAGCTGAAGCAGTGCAGTTAAAATCTGCATTGGATGTTGCCGAGGTAAGATATCAAGATGAGTATATCCAAAGCACATTGAAGATTATAAATGCTTTTGAACAACAGAGCAACCCATTAGTGAAGAAGTCATATGAGAAAAGTGTAGTAGTTGTAAATGAAGTGAAGTGCAAGCTTTATGTGAAGTCAAGTGCTAGCAGTAAAGTTGAATGGGAAAGAATTCTAGTGAAGGAAGTGCTTGAGCAGCTGAAATGTTCAAGAGAAAGATTAACATCAGAAGAAGGATCAATTCGTCTTCAAGTATTTGGACCAAACAAATTGGAAGAGAAAAATGAGAGCAAATTTTTGAAGTTCTTAGGGTTTATGTGGTACCATTTATCATGGATTATGGAAGTTGTAGCATTAATGGCAATTGTTTTGGCTAATGGTAGTGGAAGACCTCCTGATTGAAGAAACTTGAATTAAGGGAGAGTGTTGGAAATCAATATCATTCTTGGTTTTGAGTGTTAGAAAAACGAAGAACGTTAAACGCTCTCCGTATCCAGTTTGTGTAAATCAAGTTAGTTTGACTGTATGTAATCACATTCTGTAATCTTTTTCTTATTTTTCTTTACACTTGAAATAGAATAGCGTGAACGCTAACAAGTTTTAGCATCATATCTCTTGAATTTAGTTTTTGAAAGTAAAATTCACGTAATTTAATATATATATATATATATATATATATATATATATATATATATATAAACAACATCTTTTAATATGATATTAGAGTCAAATTTTATATGATTTGAAGAGTAATTTGACGATGAAAGTATAATTATATAATGGATGATGAAATCAACGATTATTGTCAATATAAAATTAGTTTGCATTGACATTGTATATTTCTATGTCTCTAATTTTTTTATAGAAAAATGATCATAATTATTAAAAAAAACTTTCTATAATTATTTTAATAAAATCAAATCAAATCAATCAACACAGTCGTTGAATGACAACCTCTATCGTCGACCACCACCACCATCTACTACTGACCTCTATCGCCGGTCGCCTTTGGTCACCACTTCCAATAATATGTATTAAAATTATTCATATATAAATGATTTAAATTAGTTATAAATATTTAGATCTTGATATTTTAAATAATAAACAATTTTTAAAAAATAAATATTATTTTTTAATAAAATTTAATAATTGAATTGGATTGATATTCATCTCTTAAAAAAATAATGGATAGATCACATATATTTTATCTTTAGTGGGTGAATCGAATGAAATATTTTTAAATAATTTTTACTGAATTCTAAATAGATTAATGGATTATTTCAATCTATCCATTACCATTTAATCCACTTATATATATTCATCATGTGAGGGTGTATAATAAAGTTGTATTTGAGTTTAATATTGTGCAATTATATATATGTGATTGGAGAGTCTCATCCAATGAAATGGGTTTTTATGACTGAAATCCAAATTTATTTAACTATTAGAACTTCAAAAAGAAATAGTGAGGAGAACTTAGCATTTTCTAGGCAAGAAGAATCTTAGCATATCTCTAAGAAATTAGAGAATAAATAAATAAATAGCCAATTGGATAATTGAAGTTTGCACGTACATCAATGGATGAGTCGCATACGCAAGTACTATACATGCTTCTTTAATAATGCAAGATACTCTTTCAAATGGACAATAAACAAATGGGTCCATTGGTGGAAACATGTTTTGATATTTGAAATCAATCGTCAAAATTATAATTTGGTAATGATATTTTGAAATCAATGGTTAATATCAAATCATTGCTATTTGAAGAAATAAAATAATAAATTGAGGATGGAATGGGTTTTGTCTAAACCAATATATATCCATCCTCCTCTTAATCTATCCACATGTTTTAATGTTTTTTATAAGTATATTTTATTTATTTAGAATTAGTTTGTACAGTTTTTTTCGTAAAAAATTATTAGTTTTTTAAAAAATTAATCACTTTTTGATTTTTAAAGTTTTCATGTGTTTATTATTATTTTTTAATAGAATATAAAAAATAATCTAAAACATACTTCAAAGAAAGTTATTTTTAGTAATTTTTCATTTTTATAACTATATTGTTTTATAAAAGTGATTTTTATTATGATAGATAAACATAAAATAACTTTTATTTTTTTTTAAAAAAAATAATTAATAATTAATATATTATTTAGTACAAAATTCACTTTTTATAAAGGATACTCAAACTTGTTACATTAGAGTGAATGAATTAGATCATGTGTGTACACCCCAAAGGATTCAATGTCTTTATTTTTTAAGATTTTTGAGAAATGTGGCCTATTGCAACATCCAACTAATGTTTCTCAAAGCAAGCAAGCCCAATGTGAAACCAAAGGAAAAATTAATCTAATAAGTCAAAAATTGTACCACAAAGTAATCTTCAATGATTTGGATGACATTTTATGGAAAGATTTAAGCAATTTTAGAATGACAAAGTTAGACATGTGCTCATCCTTGTAATTCTAAATATTGAATACAATCATCCTCCTATTTTTAGTTAGACACTTCTATTCCAGTATTTGAATTCCACTCAATATATGCATGATGCATTTATTGATATTGATATCTTAGAATTTTAAATTAATGGTGAAAATTATTTAAAGATAATTAGATAAATGTGTAATGTGAATCGAATTATTTCAAATTTATAGTCTTGATTAAATATTCATGCAACTAATTTTATTTTTACTTTATGTCATTGAGATCTAAATTCAAAAAACCTAATATTTATAAATAGATTTACGACTTTTAGATCATCCTAACAAATATAATATTATATTTTATATTGTAACGTCATAAATTATCAGAGTATCTACAATAAAACTTCATATTTTTAGTGTTTAAATGAATCATGTGTGTATATCATTTATTTTTAGTGTGCAAAATTTATAACAATTCAGTTACAAAATATTAACTGTCAAACAACTATAAGTATATATCAAATACAAATAATTCTGAATTACTTTAATTTTACGTCAATTAATACTATAAAATAATAAATTTAATTTAATTAATTTCAATAAAATAAAATTAACAAAAATTCAAAAAAAAATCATGACTTTTTTCATAATTTTTTTTATTTTAAATTGGATATATTATAATTTTAATTTACAAACATTGAAACTATTATTAATATTAATAGAGTAATCATAATCATTTAACATTTTGGTTTTAAAATCGAAATCCAAAATTTATAACAATTCGGTTACAAAATATTAATTGTCAAACAATTATAAGTATACATCAAATACAAATGAATTACTTTAATTTCATGTCAATTAACACTATAAAACAACAAATTAAATTTAATTAATTTAAGTAAAATAAAATTGACCACAATTCAAAGAGACATGACTTTGTCCATCATTTTTAAATATTTATATATTATATATATTTATCAATATTTAAAATAGAAAATCAAATACAAATATTTTTTGTTCTCTCACTCATTTTACAGAATAAAAAACTCCACATTTCTGAAATACAAACTTTACAAAACAAATTCAAATAGACTAAACTTTTCTTGAACATGTTAATGATCGACACGATAATTGGAGTGTCAAAGTTCGAATTGTTCGCATGTGTATTGTCTACACCATACAAAGTGAGGATGAACCAATCTCTTTAGACATGATTTTATTGGATGAAAATATATACAATCACAATGATTGAAGATTATTATTTACATTCAATTCCGTGTATATATATATATATATCAACTTTGTTTTCATATTTTATTTTATTGAAAATCAAATATATTTAAATTTTTTTGAATAATTAACTCTAAAATTATTTAACTTTAACTCACATGAAACACATTTGTATGCAACAATCAAGAAATAACTTCTCTCAAATTTAAAAAATAGTATATAAGAAGGTGATATATACAACATTACAAATTAAAAATATCACCGGCAAATGATTCTTACAGGGACCTGTTGTAGGAACAATGAAGACATTGTTTTTTACAACAACTATTGTAACCAAAATCCAATACCTAAAAATTACCGCTCAAAATCATTACTTTGAGTTCACTTCCTTCAAATTACTAGCACAAAGATTAAGAGATAAAGTAAATGTAACGGATAATAATTATTTCAATACAAAATTCAACTTCTAAACTATCAAAGAAACATCATTTGATACTAACTATTTTTTGGATTGCAGACATCATTAGAACATTGCATGTTGTTGGACATGAAGAGAAAATTTATGTTGTTGACAATCCTATAAAAATACTCAGTCTAACAATTGGAGATGAGGATAATTAGGAATCCAAGTCACCGCAACTGACAAAGTCCAACTCAAATAACGAAAGGGATATAAAATAAAAATGTAAATAACATAGTAATAAAAACACAATTACAAAAAAAAAAATTGTGGAAAAGTATATTACATCATCCGATGAATAGTTCGTCCTTCTACATAGCTTAAAAGGAGAAGCAAAAAGAATAAACCAAAAGAAAAACAATTGAGGTGTAATGAAATTGATTAATCCAAAAAAATAAAATGAAAAATGAAAATTTTAAAATTGGAAACACAAGATAAATGTATTTTCAACTATTTCGCTTTAATCATTTTTAAATTCAGCAATAAAGTAATACATTTTATAACTCAATTGTATATCAATTGAATCTATCTCTTAATATGTTACTTTATTTATTCAAGTCATTCGTCTAATAACGCTATTTGTCTTCTATAAATTACATTGGTACAATTGTATATATATTATTGATATAACTATTAAATTGTGAATCATTGGACAATTAAAACATAAAACTTCATATTAATTTTTTTAAAATCCATTTAAATTAAATAAATAAAATATATAGTTTTCTTTTATATTCACCTTTATCTATAAACACTCATGTCTTGTACTCTACCATAAGTATCTATGAAACGAAAAATATTTTTATATTTACCATCTAGTTCTCAAATAAATAAAACTCTAATAATTTATAATTCGTCAAGAAAAAAAACAAGAAAGATTAAAATTTATTCTAACCAAAATCCTTCTAAATAATTTATCTATAACGAAAATTCTTTAATGATTTAAATTTAATTATTTGGTTAAGAAATCAAAATATATTTTAAGATTATGTAAAATTTGTTTATAATATTAAAGTCTAAAATGTAGGATTTATACTAGTTTGTTTTGCATATTTTGTTGGTACTTAAATTAATTAGATTTTAGAGATTGTGTATGAAGCTATGTGTGAGGCATGGAATTCCATGGTGTTTATTTTGTTAAAAGATCCCTCTTAATCTTATTTCGTCTTATTCATCATCCAATCCAATCTCCTCGAGATAGGCATATAGGCATAGGCACAGGAAAGATAGACAAACTAAGTAGGACTGTATTTTTGTTCCCTTTACATGTGACTCATTTTATAACTCTCTGCTTCCAACTAAGTCTATCTACTTTTTTCCTTCTTCAGTATCTTCTTCCACTTCAAACTATACATCATAGTATTTACCTGTCTCTTTTACTTTTTTTTTTATAAGTAATAATTCAGAATCATTTTTGTCTTTATAAATAAAATAATAATTTAATTTATATAAATTTAACGCGAGATATATATCTACTTTTTTTATTATATCAATATCTCTATTATAAAAATGAAAATCATCGTTAACGTTTATTTTTAAAAGATGATATATGTAATCAATATCTTGCTAAAGTGATTGTAAGTATCCAATCCAAGAGCTAAACCACCTTCAACAATTGTTCACCGTCACTAGTAACTGTCTTCAAATGTCCTAATCAGATAAAAAAAATTAAAAATTAAAATATGTAATTCTAACATAGTTAAATGATTGTATGTCTTTTTTTTTGTGTACTTGCATAAATAACTTTTATTTGGAATTGTGATCAAATAAGAATTCATAAAGATTTATTTTAACCGTTAAAAATAAAACAATTTTTTGTATTAATAAAAGAAAGTGTAATAAAATGTAGTAAATAGTGTATTGTTAATTAACATTACTATCTGGTAAATACACGTCTATATATTGTATATTCTATTTGAACTTTAGAATTTTCTTAAATTATGAAAAAATTTGAGATCCAACTCACCTAAATTTAAAATAAAATAAAAATTAACAAAAGTAAATATCGATATATAAATTCATCTAGTTAGTGGTTGTGCGACTATCGAATCTTGCACGAAATAGATTTCAAACATATTTTAAAAGACTAAATTACATCTGCGGTCCCTTAACTTAATTTTAAGTAACGTTTTAGTCCTTTATATTATTTTTTTCCCGAGTTGGTCCTTTATTTTAATTTTAAATGACAATTTGATACTTTATGTTTTAAAATGTCAACAATGTTGTCCTTTTTTTTACAGAAATTCAAAAAAATTATCAAAATTTTCAAACAAAACCCATAAAATTCATTATCATCTTCAATAAAATACAAATTTAAGCAAATTCATAAGTTAAATCTTGAAATAAACTCATATTTTCATTCTTTATTTGATGTTGTTGGAGATGAAAATATGAGTGTATTTGAATATTTGAGTTATGGATTTGATAAAATTTGTATTATATTGAAGATGATAATTAATTTTATGGATTTTGGTTGAAAATTTTGATGATTTTTTTGAATTTTTGTATAAAGAAGGATAACATTGTTGAAATTTTATAACATAAAATATTAAATTGTCACTTAAAATTAAAATAAAAGACCAACTTAAGAAGAAAAAAAATTAAATTAAATTAAATTAAATTAAATTAAGAGACAACAGATATAATTTAGCCATTTTAATAAAAACTAAATCTACTAAATTTGATATGTGTAGGGTAAATGAATGAGTACAAGAAATCCCAGTCCATAACGAAACCAACCAAACTAGCCAAAAGTAACTTCACTTTCACACAGAGAAACTCCATTCCCTCATTGTGATCAATGACCCCTCAAAATAAGGCCATGGATCTCCCTAGCCACAAATTCTTTCAACCTTCATCTTTAATGGTACATCAACACATTACAACACCTTCCTACACATAAACATTACCATAATCTCTTTTTTTCTTCAATTCCTTTATCATTAAAATTTTGCATTTAAACTCACTTTCTTCATTTTTTTAGGACTCAACTCTTGAAAAAAACATGAACTTGTATGGAAAAAACAAGGACTATTACAACAACAACAACAACAGCAACAACCCTTTTGTTGATGACTTCATTGATCCACTATGCAACCTCAACCTAAGAGAAACATCTGAGTTTGTCAAATCTTTACCAACACAAAACAACAATGCAGAAAACAGAAGATTCAACAATGAAACTGTAACAAACATGAGAAAACTAGAACCTCCTTCAACACCTGGTAGACCACTTTTCAGTTTCAGTTCTTCTAAGAATCTTCCAAGAAAGAGTTTTCCTTCTAAATGGGATGATGCTGAAAAATGGCTCATAAGCACTTCTTGTCATGACTCACCAGCTCATAACAACAACATTTCTAAACTTTCATCAGAATCTTCAAACATTAAGCAGAAAATGGAAGATTTTTCTGAGAAATCAAGGGTTGTAGAGAAAAGGGTGTCAAAAAATGTACCTAACTTCCAAACTTCTTCTTCAACTTTGGACCACAATAACACTAATGCTGCTTTCAATGGAATCTTAACTCCAACAGATATAGTACTAAAAGGTTGGTTCATTGTCTTAACTCCAAAATTTTTACTTTTTCATTGTTTTTATCAAAATCTACACTTTTTGCTATCCTTATAATTTTTGCCCCCTTTTATTTTCATTTTGTCTTTTCTGAATTCCATTTTTTTTATTACTATTTTGTTAAAAGTTTTTCATCTTTTATAGTTTGATTTGCTTTAAGTCTCATTCTTGTTTTGGAACTGCATTTCATAATGTTAGTTAAATTGGAAAATTTTCTCAATTTATTATAAGTTGATTAGCTCTCATTGACTCAAAAGTGTTGGTAGGTTGAAGATTAAAAAAAAAGTGAAGATTTTTATCTCATTGTATTGAATTGTTGAACTTTAATTAATCTTGTTTCAATTATCTAGCATTAGCTGATGTGTGAAAATGTGTAGTGAACCAAAATTCTTGTTGACATCGTAGAGAATTGCAGTTAAATACACCTGATATGACCTCAATTGCGATTGGATTGTAATCGTGTAGGCATCAAAAACCTTGATGTTGCGGCCCAAATTATGGATGTAGACATTTTTTTAAAAAAACTTAGTGTGTAAATAATGGAGTTCAATAATATTAATAATATTTAGGGTGCTGCAAATGATTGGTAGTGGTCGTGGTGCCAACCTAGTTGGGATGGCTATCGCTATAGCGATATGTTTGCATGCTTTAAAAAAAAGTTCAAATTTTATTAATTCAACGATTGATTTGCAATGCAGATAAGTTCACAGACAGCATAGAGCAAATTTCACCAAAATTCAGATATTCAGAACCAACAAAAGAAGGATTCTTATTCAGAAACCAAGCTTGTGAAACAATGCATGATGCTACTTTAACAGAAATAGTTCACGAGGTTAAACACAAAGATGTTGGAACAGAAATGACTCCATTAGGAAGTTCAACAACTTCAAGATGTCACACACCATTCAAGAGTTCATCGCCGGCGCGCCATAACACTCCTGCTAGTAGATCAGGACCATTGGCATTATCTAATACCAATGGCTGCAATGTTGATGTTATTCAGCTAGAAGAGTGTCATTTTTCTAAACTTCAACTAGGAACACAGTATGATTTAGTTGCATCAAATTGGAGTTCAAGTGAAGAGGAGGAAAAGGAAATATCCAAAAGTTTGAGACATAATGGTAGTTTGAAAGCTGATTCTGATTGCATTGCTGCTAATTGGGAAGAAGAGGAGAAGAATAAGTGTTGTCTTAGGTAACTAAACCTTACAATTTTGCTTAGTGCATGTTTGGATCGATGGTGAATTTAGTAAAATTGCGACAGTACTATGATTTTGTTAAAATTTCAAAATATAGTTTTTGTCAAAATCACAATGTGTCACCTAGATTCTTCCAAACTCAACGCCAAACCAGACATGCATTAAAAAAAACCACCAATTTTGTCTCCGAACTTACATCTCTTCTACTTTATCTTTCAAATTACACGAAAATAATAAATACATAACATTATGAATATATATCTAACATATCATAGTTTTATGTTTTCATCTTATATTGATTGGCTAGAACTAATATTGATTTGAATTGATGAAGGTATCAAAGAGAAGAAGCAAAAATCCAAGCATGGATAAACCTCCAAAATGCTAAAGCAGAAGCTAGGTCAAAAAAGCTTGAGGTACTTCATTGCCACCTCTTTTTTCTCATGAATTTTGGTTAGTTTCAATGGTTTTTTTTTGGTTAACCTAACTTCAAATTCCACTTGAAAATATCATTAATGTGATACAAAACACTATTCCAAGCCATAAATAAGAATCAATCAATATATCAATATGTTAAAATATAAATTGTTTTATATTGTTAATGATATAAATTGCTCACCCTATACCCCATTAGAACCTTTGACCACATTACTAGATCTCAACCTCTTATCTCACTCTAAATTAAATTGAATTAGATATTGGCTCGCGCGTTGTGTAGGTGAACTTATAATTTTAAAATTTTCATAAAAAATTGTAATATTATGCATACAATTAGACAATAATGCAGTTAGTTATTTTGTTCTAACTTAAATATTGTATGAGTCATGTCTGAAAGATCTTGCGATTTTGCCTCTCGGTGGGTTCAAGAGTGCAAATGTTAATAAATTACTTTTAACCTCAATTTTAAAACAATGTAAGACTACTTTGTGTATCAAATCAAATATCATAGAAAGCAAATATTCCTTAGAAATATGTGTTAGGAATATCTTTTTAGTAATATTGAAGAAATATAATATTTGAAACAACTTACAAATATATTTTAGTATATAATCATTCAAAACAAATTCAATATTTTAAAAGAGCACAAATATTTTCCTCTAAATCCATATCAACGATAATATTATTTTTAAAAATAGAAAAGGCACGATAAACAATATAAATAGAATTATTGGCCTAATTCTAAATTATATTTCTTAATAAGTGATAGGAGATAAAATTATATATAAAAATAAAATATAATTAATTACTTGTAAAGTATAACTACTAATAGTTATTTTTTCATTAAAATGAATTTCTTTTTTCAGATAATTCTACGTAATATTTAGTTGGAGAAAATTAAACAATAACAAAAACAAAAAATGTGGAATTATATCAAGTTCCAACACTTATAACAACTTCAACGCAACAATTGATCACTACCATATCAAAGTCCATATAGAATTAAAACTTTAAAGATTTATACTCAAAAAATGTAAAATTTCTTACCTTTTTGCAAAAAAGTCTAAAACCATACAAAATATGAACACAAAAAGAAACACAAATTAAATGCAACAAAGTACAAATTTGTCAACAATCCATTAAACACAATTTTCAATAGCAAGAGTTACATCCAAACAAACATAACCAATATGGAATATAAAATAATTTTTATTATCG
>NC_021166.2:56193082-56221861 GCF_000331145.2 Cicer arietinum | reverse complement strand
TATATATATATATATATATATATATATATTTCTCCAGAAACCTTTAAAAGAATTTAATATTAATTAGAGTTAAAACTATATAAAGAACTATTACAATAATGATGACGGAGTAATAAATGTCAAATAACAGATATTATTGATTGTTTTGTAACTCATGACACATTAATAAATAGTTCTGAAAAATATATAAAATGCTAAAATAGCATAATGTGTATTAAAGGAAGGAAATTGCAAGTAGCATAAGAATGGAAAAAATATATTGGATGAAAGAGACAAGCAAAAGTGACTTTAGATGCACAATTTGATTGACATATTTAAATGGTGTCAATTGATATTAATTTTGCTTTTTGAACTTTTAAGTTGACGTTAAGATTTGTAGATTTGACTCTAAATATAATTTTACACTCAAATTTATTATTCAAATTTATTTTCCGTAAAAATAATCAATCATAAATCACTTTTAATTTATATAACTAGAACCAAACACTCACATTAATTTTAGATACAAGATTTTCACATGTTCGTTTGTTCTCAAATAAAATTGATTTTACTCGCATAATTGTAACTTTTATCTCTATCTCTAGAATTGAATTTTAATTTTGAAATTTTTATTCAATTCACTTTTACTTTATCTTTGATCTTCATTTAGTGATAATTTCTTTCTACAAAATTAATTCTTTTAAAATCAATTTTTATCGTAGTAGATTCAAACACAAACTAAGATACTCTTTTTACATGACGATTCTTTTAAAATTTATGATAGTTTATAAGTTAAAATTACTAGCACCTCACATGGGTACACTTTTGTCCTTAACAAATGTAGAATCCAAGGACATCATAAGTATACATAGATACAAGTTTTATACACGAGATCATAGTTTGAATTTTTGACTACAACAGAATGTTGTTGGCTTATTTCCTCGAGCCACCCCCAATTCATGGATACCATTATAATATTATTTTCTTGACGAGTCAATATTCCACTTCTGATTTTTCCTCACCATGATGCTTCCCTAATTTAAAACATAAAAAATAAATCTTAAAAACCCATAAACAATAATGTTTCTAATCTTATATTGAAGAGCACATGTGAACATTACACTCACAAATTCGTGAGAAACTTGGAGTATGAGTTAGCTAGAGTTATGTCAACTTGAATATAAAATGTATATAACTATTATTGCACAATATGAATTGTCATGCATTTTTAAACAAATAAAAGAATTGCATTGGCCCCTATTGCCCCCTATCAAGGTAGGGTTAGGAGGCTAAATATTGAGTTTCCATTTTCTACATTATTAGACTCATAAAATATTAATCAATAAAAATATATTTTTTAAATAATAAAAATAATTTTTTAATATTTTAATTGTTTATAAAAATATACAGTTCATTTTAAACGTCTCTTACTTTATTAATAATTAAAATTAATACTAAATTTAAAAAATGACAATAAAAAATATTATCACAAAATAAATGAGATATTTCAATATCTGCCTCTAATAAATTCTCCCTCTCTCTAACAAATTAACTCCAGATATTTGCTATCAAAGAAAAAACAAAAGAATTGCATTTTAGTTCAGATTCTTTTTTATTATATTATGTGGGAAAAAATGTTTAAATTGGTGAATGGTTTTTTTTTTTTTTTTTTGCCTTAGTTAGTATTGGGTTTGAGGATCACTCTTCCCTCTACATTGATTTCATGCAAGAAACACTGTTTATTTACTTTTTCACTTAGTGAATTATTAAAAAGAAATTGACAGCTGGATATTGGATGGAGAATCAATCAACTATTCTTTTGGGTAGAGTCCAATCTACTACTATTCTATTCATACCATAAATTAATAATTATATTAATATTACAATAAAAACAAACAGGGTATATTGTCTTTTCAAACCTCAATAATACTATAAAATGTTTCAAAGTCCCCAAAATCATTGAAAACACAAATCTATTTCTAAAATAAAGCATTACACATTACCAAGCAAGTTTATCAATTTAAAAATTCAAAATAATTGAAACTAAGCATGCTTTATTATTATTAATAATAATTTATAGGTGAAAATACAAAAGATGAGATCAAACCTGGAAGAGAAGTTGATGAAGAGGATGTCAGTGGTTCACAGGAAAGCTGAAGAATGGAGAGAAACAGCTAGACAAAAGCATTTGGAACAAATGGAGAAATCCACTGAAAATGCTAAAAAGATTATTCATAGGCATAACTCACAATTTTCTATGCACAGCTCATGTGGATGCTTCCCTTGTAATAACAACCATTAAAAAATATTAAATTATTTGAATATTAATCACTTGGCACTAGCCCTTCATGTTTTAACTTTTTATCCAATGTAATTTTGTTTTTTCCAATTATAACATTATAAAAAAAAAATAGATAAATTAGTCTTCAAAAATTGTAACTATTGGTCAAATAGACTCTCAATTATTTAACTTTTTTTTAATAGATTAATGTTGATAATAAGTTAGCATGTTTTACAATAAGTTTGAAAAACAATGAAATTTTATAAAGGGGTTAAATAAGGTTTTAATTTTAATAAAATTGTTGTATTTTATTTTTAATCTTTATAAATTTTTTCACACTTTTAGTTTTTATAAATATTATATTTTTCAATTTTAATTCTTACTATAGAAACTAAAATTGAAAATGATGATATTTATAGGAATTAAAAAGTGTAAAAAAAAGTTAAAAGAACTAAATTTATTTAATCCTTTATAAAATGTCATTAAAATAGCCTATTGATAAAATTTTTGTTAGCTGCTTATGCTCTGGTACATTATTTAGACATGTAACATTACATGTTATCCTATATCAATGTTGATTTATTAGAGATTAATTTGTCTTTGAAATTTAGGTTATTTTAAAGACAAATTTGATATTAAGTGCAATTGTATAAAGACTACTTATTAACAAATTAATTTCTAAGACTTGGCAAATTAGTCTTTGTTTGATGGCGTTAATGTGAAATCAAACTTAAGGGATTCTATATGTAATTAACATGTACTATAAAAGTTATTACCTCTGTCCTTATAGGTAGACTCTTGTGATTTTTCATTGTACATTTTCATAAGATTTTTTGTAATTTTTTAACTACAATAATTATTTTCAATATACTCTAAATTATATTATATTTTTTTCTACAATTTATAATAAATATTATGATTAAAAAAAAAACTAGTTCTCTTTTCTAAAAGGTACATTTGTAAAACAATATCAACAAATTTAATATTATAATTAGTTTTCTTAATAAATATGATTTAATCAAATGAGTCCTATATATAAGGACAAAACTAATAACAAAAAGACTATTTTGACTAATAATTTATAATTTTAGAAATATATCCATTGATTTGCAAAGATTAAAGATTATTTTGACCAATGATTATAATTTCAAAGACTAATTTGTGTATTTACACAATGTTTAGAATTTTAAGATATGAGAAATTTATTGACAAAAAAAAATGAGAATTTGAGAGTAACTATAGATAAGTTCAAGTAACGCACAGTATACTCCTATTTAATTCATGGATTGAACAGTGTAGTTCTGGAAGCAGAAAAATAACAAGGAGAAAGTGATGGTTATTGTTGTTTTTATGTGTTTGTTTTCATGCATGTGTCCTTTTCTATTAGAATTTAGGAACAGAAAAGAAGAAAAAAAATCATAATTGGTGAGTAAGAAATAAAAGGGTATCCTGCTTTTCAGAGTTCTCTGTCATGACTCATGAGATTACATGAACATGGCTATTCACTGCCATGCAGAGAGGCATATAATAAACTAATAGATCTTGTGGTGTCTCTAATGTAGCATAGGAGTGACATTCATATATTTTAATTTAATCTACCTTTCAAATATTTAAAAAATATGTGTTTATTTTTATGTCAACACATATATGACATATCATATGTCTGTTTCTAATGCATGTAATGAAACACCAAAATAAACTTGTAAATGTTTAAATGTAGTTATATGTTTTGTTGTGTCGGTATCAAATATTAATAAATATTAGATACACTTTTAATATGAAATATCAATGCATCATACTATCTCAAAAATAAAAAAGTAATTGACTGTTACAGACTATTTTATTTGTTGAAAGGTATTTTGAGAATGATATTATTTTGTTTATATTTAGGACAAATAAATATCTTTATATTCGGGACCAAGGATGATGATTAATTGGTAAAGAAAGGATAAGAATTAAAAATATGACTTAATTTATATAAAAGTCATACAAATAAAGATTTGTTAATCGATTGACAGTGGAAAAAGTTATACACTGAATTTTGATTATATTTTTATTTCAAATCATGCATATTTCAAAATGCAACTATAAGTTGATGGATTAACAACAAAATTTATTCATCAAGAAACACAATTAAGAGAGCCTATTTCTCAAAGCACAAAAATCCATCAACGTTTAGTATATCTCAATTAGGCACCCTAAAATCTATAGGGGAATAAAATTGAACTGAGAATTAGTACTCAATCACGAAACTCATCCATGAACTTTTCATGAAACTCTGTCAAGCGAGTGACAATGGCTGGAATCTTATCTTCTTGAGGCAAAATTGTGCACCTAAAATGCCATGTGCCAGGAACCTTGCAAAACAAATTAATTTTTCATTATTATACAATTAGTTTAGAATAATCAACAAAGGGACATATTTTTAGATTGTCAATAAATCATTAAATTATATTGAAAAAATCACTAATTATATTTATTAAGTTAAAATAATTGTTTCGATCAAAATACAGTTATTGTAGCAGGAGTTTGATAGGACTAATAAATTAGCTTAGGGTAGACTATGATACCAATAAATTAGGATATTTTGGGGGTGGGGAGGATAATTAATATTCTCTTGGTATTATAAAGCAACGTCGCAACAAAAATTTAGATTAAAAACGTGTTTGGTGTTTGACATGTATCAGTGTCAGACACGTATCACTGGGAATTTAGATTAAAAGTGTGTTTGTTGTCTGACACATATCAATGTCAGACATCAACACGTAGCACTAAGAATTTAGATTAAAAGTGTTTGATGTGTGACACGTATCAAACATCGACAAATAGTTATTTGTATTCAATCACTTCTATTTTTTCAAATTATTACATGTGTCTATGTATAAGTGTCATGTCTGGTGTTCATGTCCATGCTACATGAGACGAGCTAATGTTCTACTTCTATGTGTGACGGATGGAGTATATATTATCATTATTTGTAAAATTAAGATACAATGAATTTATAATAAATGAGTAAATGAACAAACCTGTCCAAAACCAGAACCGGGAACGACAACAACTCCTGTGGCATTAAGTAAGCGTTTGCAATAGAAGGCATCAGGTGCTGTGTTTTCGGCCTCTGCAGCTTCGATCG
The DNA here is from genome assembly GCF_000331145.2 of Cicer arietinum. Lineage (NCBI taxonomy): Eukaryota > Viridiplantae > Streptophyta > Magnoliopsida > Fabales > Fabaceae > Cicer > Cicer arietinum. The sequence continues at coordinate 56,216,468 of NC_021166.2, read as the reverse complement.
CCTTTTTGGGCAGGCGAATCTGAGGAAACAGATACATTGCTCCTTCTGCTTTGTTGCAGGTTACACCCTCTAATTTGTTCAAAGCTTCTTCCAGTGACTGCATAGAATATAAATCATAGAGAAAGGTTAGGAGAAAAATGGTTATGGTATAATTTATAAATATTTTACTATTCATTACGGTTGTGGCTTCATAACGCAGGAGAATTGCTTTGAAATTTTTCGCGAGGTAACTAACCTTTGCGCGCGTAGCAAGGGAAGACAAAATACTACCCTTCTCAGCCATGAATGACTCATAGGACTCATCTCCAACCTGCAGAAATTCATGGAATTCATTGAATGTTACATGTGGAACTCAATATCAAACTAGTAATGCTTGTTCTTTTCATTAACAAATAATAATTCTGTTAAGAATAATGTACCAAAAAAACTTCTGTTAAAGAATAATTTGAAGTTGTATTGCATTCTGTTTATCATAAATGACAATGGAGGCTGTCACTAATGACATGCCTTCTTATTTCTCATAACCATCTACTACCTCTGATCCTAAATATAAGTTACATTTCAAATTATTAAATATATTTATTATTATTTTTTCTAAATATATTTCTGATTAATACTACAATTTGTCTTGCAAGATAAAAAGTCGAGTACAGATATATCTATACACAAAAGAGTATTTTATGAACTTCTATAAATAACATGAGCATATTAAACACAGTACTTACTTTTCTTAATATATGTGAAATCAACAAAAGAGTCGTATAAAAAAAAGACAGGTAGTAATAAGTTTCTAGGAGGATTTCAGGTTTAGTTTGCTTTTAGCAAGCCAAGAGCAAATAGTATTCAAGCTCAAGAAAAAGAAGAGGCACGGAACATTCTAGCATATATGCATCATTGTCATTGAACAATTCAAAGTTACTGCTATAGCAGGGTAATGCCTCTATCCAAATAGATTACTTTCGGATTTACCCGTTATACTCTTCAGCATAAGTGTACTCCTAATATGTTCATTATCCACTCATGTACTCATCTTAATTGAGGTTAGTGTAATGTTTAATGTTCTTTCTAAGCACGTAATGAAGAGTTATAACCAAAAAGAAATTTGTCTTTAAGAAGTAAAGGCTTAACCTTAGGTGGACTCATGACCAAACTTGCAAGAATTTGACCAGTGATGTTAGAACAAAGATTCACTGATGACACTTTATAAATCTGTTCCCTCACATCTGGAGAGAAACCAGTCACCTCCATGTAACCTCCTCGTTTCCCGCACTCCCCGTGATAGCCTGTAGCCAAAGAGAAAGACATTTTTCATCAGTAAGGATCACCTACGAGCGTAAAAGTATTTTCTCTCTTGATATAATAATTTGATTGTTATGCCAACTTACCTTTGGAAACTGACTGAAAAGATACTAAGGAGATATCATCATCACCGTATCCCATGGATCGAGATACCTTCTTGAAAGAGTGAAATTTCTTCTCGGGAACATAAACATTTTCTTGATATACCTACGACATGAATTTCATGCTCACAATAAGGATTTGTTTGTAACAGGTTATAAAACAAGTTATTTTGGTATTAAATAATTTACAAGTTATTTTTAAGAAAAGCATAAATTATATTGTGTTTGTTATTATGATGAAAATCACATTTTAAAAAAAAGTTCATCTATCGAAAATGATTTTCAAGATACTATCATTTGAAACCATTTTAGAATCCCATTTTTTTAAAATTAGTAACAAACAGAAAGAAAAAAAACTCCTAAAGGTGATCTTTTATATATAAAAAATAATTTGTATCAAACGGGCCCTAAGAATGGTTTCAACAGAACAGTTTTTTCACACATACATAAGGTGAGACTAAAGTTTGTATCTTGACATTAGAAAAAGTTCAGATACTACTCAATAAATCTCATTACCAAGCTTCATGAATTTTAGGAAACGGTGAAATTACCTCATCAGCCAAAAGGACCAAACCTTCTTGCTTGCAAAATTCTACTATATCCCGTTGATTTTCCTCAGCAAGAACCTAGAGACATTTCAGAAATTCCATATTATCAAATTTGATCAACTTAGGCTTCAATACTTTAATCAGTACCCATTCTCGTATATTAACACTGCGTGGTATTGTGCAGCTCACCTGCCCTGTTGGATTGCCGGGATTTATAACAACTAAAGCCCTAACACTGATGCCCTTGGACTTGGCATCTTCCAACTGCTTCTTGACTTCAGATACTTCCAGCCCCCAACCAGTTGCTTCATCTAGGTAATAAGGTACCTTTAAAAACAATATCAAAGTAAATATGACATTCCAACCAATGAAAGTAAAATAAGAGCATATTAAATTCGAATTTTCAGAGTAACAAGTCATTGTTTTCCAATTACGCACATATTTGTCAACATATATATATAGATCATTTTCTGATTTGTATTCTCAAAGATGGCATATAGCCTACTAAATACTCAAGGTGAAACCAATGTTGTCAATCGCGGATCACAGAAAATAGCGGTTTGTTAAATTCAGCTATGCTATAGCCACTATTGGACAACATTTCATACTAAATAGCATATCGCAGAACAATAGCGATTTGTTCAAATTGTGCTATGCTATAGTGTCGTTCCAGCTGCTATTTGACAACACTAGCTGAAATACAACTAAGTAGTGACCTATATCAAAGTAGGAAATATGTGATTGTATAGAGAAAATTGTTACCAGGTGGCCACCATGGAGAGTAATTGAGGCGGAGTATAGAGGGTATTGAGGGATGGGACACAAAATACCATCATTTTCTGATCTTATGAGTAATTGCATCATCATATGGACCTGAAAATAGAGAAATGAGTCTTTAAACCACACACAAATTTCACATGAAAATAAGTTTACACTAACGATATTTAAAACCAAAAGGACAATTATCATAAGCAAAGAAACATACTGCTGGGCTTGCACCATCGGTCAAGAAAATATCATTGGCATTAGCAGGAAAACCATCACGTTCTTGAATTCCAGCGGCTATTGTATCACGCAAACCCTGAATACCCTGATATGGAAATAAAAAATATTTCATGATCCATCCAGTGTATAGTAAAGGAATAATAATCAAATAAACCAAATTAGATAACATAATCAAATACCTGACTATGACTATAAGCACCAGTTGCTCTCCCAGGAATCTGTTCCACAATCTGCCATGCTCGCTCTATTGAATCAGCACTGCAATACGCAGGGAAAACCATAATTTGTAAAAACTATAAGAGGAATATTGAAACCTACAACTTAGACCAAAATCATCAGTAACAAAAGCAAGTTTTATTTTGCTTCACAGGATAGACTACAACATAGTAAAAATGGATAGACATATTCTAATTAAATTTTGATACTGTTGATAGAATATTCAAGCGCTAACAAATTTTCTATCCACAAAACCCTGTGTTTCACAAATTTTCTATCCACAAATTTTGATAAGATTAGCTATCTCGATGTTGCTACTTAGTTTTATTTGATCCCAATACCTGAACAAACCCTGTGTTTCACTTTTGTCCAAAAGAGCTGGATAGTCACACAATGCAAGAACCTGACAGAGATGAGACTGAAATAAGCATTTGCTCAATTTGTATCAAGTTACTCCCTCCAGAATGAAATATAAGCAAAAATGATAGCTGAAAAGTTGATGTATCTGGTTAAAAATTAAGATCAGATACACCGGCTATTCAGTTACCCTTTTTGCTTATATTTCATTCCAAAATAGTAGCTGCATTCACCATACAGAATTATAAGAAACATACCTCTCGGAAAAAAGTTATTGGCTGCTGGCCAAGAGACTGAGGATTCCCAATGTTGCAATAAATTATCTATTTTCAGATAAAAGAGAAGTGAGACGAAAAAAAACAAAACAAATGTAGAAAAACAACTTCATGGAGTAGAAGTGCAGTATGTCACAATCACATACAAATATATATTCCCCATTTCCAACATGATTATGCCCAAACTACATTAAAATATAAATACTAATAGACAGCTCATACTACAGATGCCATTCTACCCATGTTGGATTCGCATTTATACTCGATGCTTCTAGTTGTATTTTACAATTTTTTCTATCATCCATTTTTTGAACTTCTACTCCAATGTATAGATTGGAATATCACATCACAGGTATCAGATAAATGATAACATGTTGTAATATCTCCAATGACCCCATGATATTAGGAACTTTATAGCACCATCATGATGCCATCTAGAAGCCAACCGGAGAATAAAAAACCAAAGAGTTCTACTGAAGAAGATATTAAGTTGAAAAAGAGAAGTACCTCATCAAACGAATGAGAGCCTGGATTGGCCTGCAAATCTTTTTGCAAATTCTGCAGCAATAAGGCATTGTAAGTTGATAATAATATACTGAAAAAAGTCCATTTCAAACTTTATACAGCAAAGACAAATTCAACTTTCAAGCTATATATTTTAGTCAAAGCAGCACTATAATGTTAGAAGGGCAATAAGGCATGTGTTTTTTGTTATTTTTTAAGTGTAAGATATAAAATGTTTCTATTTGTAATTTGCAAAGACAGGAAAACCTTTTCAATGAATGACATGATCCAAACATATACAATAAAACCACGGTACCTGGGCAAGTGTAACAATCTCTCCTCGAACAGCATACTGACATTGCAGAACCTACACAGGAAAAAACTATTGTTTCAGACAAGTAGCTAAAGATTAAATATTGGTGTAAGTAAAGTGGAGCAAGTATTATGACCTAAAAACACATTTCATAAATAATGAAACTTTTTTCTTGTTGACATAAGAAAAAATTCGGTTAAATAACCTAAACCATCAAATTATTTGTCAAACTTGCTCCTATTGAAAGTATGATTTTATTTTTTTTGTTTTAACCCTCTGGTTCTCAAAGTAAATGTCACAGGTAATCCGGAGTTCAGCTAAGAAAAGTCTTGACTAAGGATTGTTCTAACCAGGGTTCAAACTAGGGTTTTCCCGATTGACTCAACCTTCATTGAAGCTTATTATCCATTTGAGCCCAACCATTTAGTTAATCTTAGCCATAACGTGTCTTTTGCAACAAATTAATTTACTGATCCCATGGTAGTACACAAAAAACAAAGCAAAATCACTGAATTGAGCATAATACTTCTTTAATCAGCTATTAGTCAGTCATCAGTCACACAACCAAAAGGAAATCAAATAAGAAAGAAAAGGTCAGAGTCAAACCTCAGTCACAGATCAGTATAATATAGAGCAACCCTTATAAACCCCCCAAAAAACCCAATAATTCAACCAAAACCTGACCCTTGATCAACAACCACATCACACATCAATTTTAAAACCCACTACGAAAAAAGAAACCAAACCCAAAACCCCCCCATATAAGCAAAGAATCATCAAAGTTGACATAATCTAAAACCCAAATTAGAAAAATGATAAAGATCCAAACTTTAAACTCTAAAACACCTAAAAACAAAAACAAAAAACCATGGTATCACTGAAAACAATAAGAATCATCTAAAATTCACAACTTGAAACTCTAGAACACCTAAAAACAAAAAATAACAATCGGGGCGTCATTGAAAACAAGAATCACAAAGTTAAAAACTTTAAACTCAATCACACCTAAAAACAAAGAATAACAAAAAGGGCATCAGCAAAAAAAAAGAGGTAACAAAAAACCTGAGGGTTAATATTTTGAGCGGTAACAGGGAAAGGGGAATCAGAAGCCATTGAAGAAAAATGAGCAGAAGATAACAAACGATAGTGAAGAGGAGAAGAAGAATTGTGTTGCTGATTTTGATGTCGAACAAAAACAAGGGAACGATTGAAAAGGTGCTTGAATCTGTCTGCAGCGGATTTCCGCATTGTGAGAGTTTTTATTTTATAGTGAGATGCGATAATTGATTTGGTTTGGTTTATTTTATTGAGTGTGATGTTTAAAGTTGAAAAGGCAACGTGGGCGTGCCTGTATCTACTATCTAGAAACTTGATTGGAAAGAAAACAACGACAACCTATGGATGTGTGTTTTTTCCTAGAGGTTGCCCCACGTTAATTTCGTCTACCAATGTACAATGTAAGAATAGTACACACGAATATATACCTGCTTAAACTGTTCTTATTACAATGTTACTTTTCTTTTACCTCCTTTAATTGTGACCCTTTTAAAGTCTATCTTATTATGTCATCTATATTTTGATTCTGGATTTTTTTTCTGTCGTTGATATTGACAGATTTGGTATGATCGATGGTTACTAGTCGCGTTTCGACATTTTATCCAATTCCAGAATTCAATAGTTAAAAAACTCAATTGGATAGTGCAAAATTAGATTAATGATTTATGGAAAGTTTCAATCTAAATAATTTTCTTATTGAATATTTTGATTGAATATTGAGAATAAATGAAGAACCACCTAAAAATAATTGAATATTTCTGTTCAAATTATTTTGTCGAATTTAAAGTAGTTTTTTCTTTTCAAAAAACAAGTTAAATTTTTTTTTTTTTTGCTGTTTTCATTTTCAAAATAAATGTTCACTTTAATTTATTAGTTCAACTCAATTTACTTACAAAATAAAATAAAAAATTAAAATGTCTAAAATTATTAAATTAGAATGAGAAAAACGACTAAAAATCTAAGACATCATTAAACTTGTTGTCAGTGTCGTTATTTCGTCCTCTATTGTGATGTGTTTTGTGTTATATTATATGAGTGATATTATTTAATACGAAATTATTTTAAAAAAAAACAATGATTTATCAATTTATCAAAGATTGGTCAAAGATTGATTTTGATGCTTAGTGGACATGAGAGGGTCGGTGGAAAAAAAATTTGTTTCTATAACTTTGTATATTTTCGTTATTTGTACTTTATTACCATGCATCATTTCCCATATTATATATACCTTATTAGTTTGATAGATTTCATATTTTTTTCTTCAAATTTTAAGTATTGAAAAAATTTAAATAAATAAAAAAAGTGTTCGGGTTACCTCATTTATCCTCAAAGCCCAGAATAGTCAGGTCAAACTAAAGTGTTTTCTATTTTTCATTCTCACTTATATATTCTACCCCTCAATACACTTAAGCCTATTTGATAGACAAAATAAAAGACATGATGTGAATAAATTATCATATCATATATAAATCAAATGTTTGAAGAATTAATATAATATGATATGATAAGTTAATCCAGAATTTTATCATATCTTGTCACAAGGGTAGTTATGTCTTTTTTATATGTTTTTACACAAGGGTAGTTATGTCTTTTTTATATGTTTTAATAAATTAGTATTTAAAATTGTAAAAATATGAAAGTTATTTGAAATTTTAAAATAAATATAATTTGTTTACAAGTTAGTCTTGCCATTTACATATAATATACATCATATATTTATTTACATTATAACAAAAAAAAAATATAATTATTTGATTACACATGATTTTATTTTTAAAATTTAAATTGTTTATTTACTAGTGTCAATGAATAGTTTTAATATAAAATAATTTCACTACTTATTTTTGTTATTTTTTGTTATTTGTTTATAATATTTAAAATATAATAAGTTAATTAAAATAAAACTAATATGTAATATTTCACAATGGTAATTTTGTTATTTTAATATAATACATAGAAACAATTGTTCATGCGGTCCCTTCATTTAATTTTATAGAACACTTCAGTCTTTTACCTTTTTTTTTTTTTTTGATTTGATCCTTTATTTAGTTTTATTAAAAAAATTCGAAAATATAAAGAATGAAAATATGAGTTTATTTGAATATTTGAGTTATAAATTTGATGAAATTAGCATTATATTATAGATGATAATTAATTTTATGAGTTTTATTTGAAAATTTTGATGAATTTTTGTAATAAAAAATGAAAACATTGTTAATATTTTAAAACGTAAAAAATCAAATTATTTATTTAAAATTAAATAAAGGACCAAATTGGGAAGAAAAAAAAGATAAATGATTGAAGTGTTATCTGAAATTATAAGTTAAGGGACCGTATGATCAATTATGTATAATGTATATTATATCATATCATGATCAAATATTTATTAAATACATGACAAAATAAAACATTATCACGTTGGTTATCATGTATGTATCAAATATGTGATATGATAATGTTTATCCTATCACTATTCTATTTTTATCAAGTTTTATGTCATATTATGTCTCTTTCTATCTTGCGCATCAAAGTAACCCTTAAAGAGACTATTTTACCATTTTTACTATATATAAAAAGTTGATTTTTTTTTTTCTTTTTCACTCACACATTCGAAACTTTAATAAAAATTATTAAAAAAATTCAAATTTTAGAAATTTTGGATGATTATAAATTTTTCAAAATACAAAGTGAATTTATTTTCGAAAGTTTGAATTAATTTGAAAATTTTGAAACTTTCATATTTTAACAAAAGTTTCAGACATTTTAAAATTTCAAAACATGAACTTTTCAAAAGTTTCAAAAATCAAATTTTTGAAATGTAATTTTACATTTCAAATTTTTTGAAAAATATTAAAGCTTCAAATATTTTAAAAATTTAGAATTTTACTCAAAAATTGTATTTATAAATATTAATTAAATTTCTGAAATTTTCTATTTCGGAAATTTCATATTCTTGAATTTCATATTTTTATTTTGGAATTTTTAGAATTTCTTATTTTGAAAATTTTCTATTTTAAAAATATTAATTAAATTTTTTATTTGTCGAATTTCCTATTTCGAAAGTTTTGTATTGTTTGAAATTTTTGAATATTTTAAATTAATCAGAAAAAGTTCAAGAAAAAAACTTACTTGTGCTTCAGAAGTTTAGAAAGTTTCAAAAATGTTGAATTTGTTGAATTATTTACTAAAGTTTCGAATGTGGCTGAAAAGAAAGAAGAAAAAAAAAATTATTTTTTTATATGTAATAAAAAGGTTAAAATAATCTTTTTAATTGTATTAAATTGGTGAAAGGTAAAGGGAGTGGAAATTAAAACACTTGCAAACTAAAATATAACAATCCATTATAAAATTATAAAATAGGTCAGACCATGCTAACCCACATATGTACTCTAGCATATTTGGGTCAAATTAGGTAGGATCAACTCATTTGACAACTTTACTATATTGGTATTTATTTTTGGAAGAGCTGCAATGAAATTTAAAAGAAATTTAAATTTACAAGGAGACAAAAAATCTACATGATTGTAAATTGTTTGTTCTGTGTTATTAACATGAATATACCAAAAATATTTATTTATATAGATTTATGTATTAAAATGAATGATGTAAAAATGAAACGTATTACAATGAATAATAATAACTGGTTTTGCCTCTTTGTTTTCATCGTAAATACAAAGTTCGAGAATTAAATTTTGCATTTTGTTATATTATTTACTATTTTGCACAAAGAAAAACCAGAAGAGATACAAAATTAACAATCAAAAGATCGAAGACGCCAAGTTAAATTAATCAAACTATCGGTGCACCAAAGTATAGTTGCATAATATTGATTGTATCCTATTATAAGTAAAAAAATCTTAAATCTTGATTACTATTACATTATATTACAAATAAAATTTAATTAGTTTGACTCATTTAATACTATTATTTCCAATTACTATGATATTCGTGTTTTCGCACAGGCGACGCATTGTTATGATTGTTGGAATAGTTGGCACATGATATCACAATAAAATATGTATTATGATAAAATTTTGTTTTCATTTTCAAACTACTCAATTTTATGATGATTTAATCTCATAAGTGAATTTTTATTTTATGTATGATATTTATTTTAAAAAATGTATATGTGACAACTTATTTCGTATACAATAATTTTTAAATTTTTTTATTAATGACGACTTGTCTTTGTGTATAATAGTTATTTTAAATTTTTTATCAGCGATAATTTGTTCCCATGTATAATATAGTTATTTTAAATTTTTTATCAGTGAAAACTTGTCCCGTATATAAAAGTTGTTTTAGAATTTTTATAAACGACAATTTGTCTCGTCTATAATAGTTATTTTAAAAATTTTATCAGCGAAAATTTATTTCATATATAATAATTATTTTAAATTTTTTTACGAGTGATGACTTTTCCCGTGCATAATACTTCAATTTCATCGTTGATATAAACGTTTCTTCGTAAATAAACGAAAATATGTATAAGAATTCATTATTAAAATTAATCAACTCAAATATGTTTTTTTTCCACCGTCCGTTATAATTACAAGTGTTTTTGTTATAGACGGAATTATGATTTTGTAGAAATCACAACTGCAAGTAACAAAGTTGACTAAATATGTTGGCAATAATGAAAATATAAATTTCCCTCTAAATATTTATTTAAATTAACTTTGAAAAGTTTGACAAAATATTTAACTATAAGATATAAAAAAGATGTTTTATCAATGTTTCTTGTACATAATTTGTCCTTTGAATTTCTCAATCTTAGAGTTTAATATATAATAAATAATAGTATTCATTAACAACTATATTTATTTTTGTTTATTATTTGCTAGTTTTTATAGTTAAAAGTTATGTAGTAGTTAAGATTATAAAAAAAAAAGTTACGTAGTAGTATTTAGTGCAATTAGTAAATTATAATATTTAGAAAATAAAATGGTAATTTAAATATTTTAATTATTGTTAATTTATAACTTCAAAATTCTTGTAGTGTATTTTGTGATCATTATTTTATTTTATTTAAATTGCTCTCAAATTAAGCAAAGTAGTAGTGTTTTTAAATTATACTTTATTTTTATATTTTCCTTTATACTTTATTTTATTTTCTTTGCTTTATTTTTATTGTTGGATGGACCAAATTCTTTATTTTGGATTGCTAGTTGTTATACCCTCTTATTAACGAGGATTATACTTTACTACAGTTGTATCTGTCACCCTCCAATACATATGAAAAGATAATTTTACCTTTTTAATTATTTATAAGAAGTTTTAAAATTGATAGTTTTATAAGTTTTAAATTTTCGAAACAAGGATTGTATTTCAAAAATTTGGAAAGTTTTCAAATATGGAAAATTTTAAAAGTTTTCAAATATAGATAGTTTCGAAATTTTCCTATTTTGAAATTTTTGAATTGTTCAAACATTTCAAAAATTAGGAAAATTGTCATTCGAAACTTTCAAATATTCTAGAAATTGTATGTTTTTGAACTTGTTTTTGAACTTTGAAATTTTCAAGTGCCTGACTTCGAAGATTTTAAAAATTTCAAAGGTTAAGATAATTTTTCTAAAGTTTCGAAAAATACATGTGAAAAAATAAGAAATTAAAAAAGTTAGTTTTGTAGATGATTAAAAGAACAATTATATTTTTAAGTTGATTAGATGTGACATAGTTAAGTATGGGGTGCATAATAAAACACTCGTTGAAATGTAACCGTAATTCTCCTCTCAATCCCTCGTTTGCTGTCTCTCTTGTTCAACTCTCTACGTTTCATGAGTGTCATTTTAACAACAACAAAAAAATTAAAAAACAAAATCATTCATAATTTTATATATAATTTTAATTATTTTTTCTTATATTATATTTTAATTGATTACTATATACATAATTTCTAAAACTATTATTATACTTTATTTTTTATTGCTCTCTCTTCAAGCAGCGAATGAAAGAAATATCTCTCTCCAAACCCTAGCTGCCGTCACCATTGTTCCGCACTCTGGCCACTGTTGACCATGACCCCTACACCATCGAACTCCTCGTTATCTTTTCTTGAAAACACTTTCAAATAAAGAACCATGCGAAGAAGAAATAATAAAGCTCATTATTTTTTACCTTCTAATTTCTTCTCATTTTACTCTTTCATGGTGATACTCATCTTCTGTTTTTCATATTATGTTTGAAAAGAAAAAAATAATCAAAATTTTGTGAAAGCAAAGAAGCATCTCAAGAAAGAACAAAGTAGTTAATTTTCTGTCATGCATATTTTAGATTTGTTTATTTTATTTCTTACTTTTTTTTTCTTCTGTTTTTTCAAGATACAAAGAAGAAGAAAAATTAGTTCTATTTACTTATTTTATTAGAAATAAGTATATAAATTATTTTTATTTGCTATTTCAAAGACAAAAAACATATTTAAACTTTATGTTTATTACCGCTTGTTATGACATTTTTTTCCACTTTTGTTCTCACTATCAATATTTTTGTTTATCTATTTATTTGATGATTTTTCTCATCTCTATTTATTTTTTTTTTCAGCTATTTTAATTTCTCTCATATTTTATTTAGGTTAAATTACATTTACGGTCCCTTAACTTAATTTCAGTTAACATTTTAGTCCTTTATCATTTTTTTCTGAGTTGATCATTTATTTTAATTTTAATTTTAAGTGACAATTTGATATTTTATATTTTAAAATGTCAACCATGTTGTCCTTTTTTTTACAAAAATTCAAAAAAATCATCAAATTTTTCAAACAAAACTCATAAAAGTCATTATCATATTCAATAAAATGCAAATTTAATCAAATTCATACCTTAAATTTTTAAATAAACTCATATTTTCATTCTTTATTTGATGTTGTTGGAGATGAAAATATGAGTTTATTTGAATATTTGAGTTATGGATTTGATGAAATTTGCATTATATTGAAGATGATTATTAATTTGATGGGTTTTGTTTGAAAATTTTGATAATTTTTTTGAATTTTTGTAAAAATAAGGATAACGTTAACATTTTAAAACCTAAAATATCAAATTGTTACTTAAAATTAAAATAAAAGACCAAATCGAGAAAAAAAAAGATAAATAACTAAAATGTTAACTGAAATTAAATTAAGGGAATAAAGATGTAATTTAACCTTTTATTTACTTTAATCTATTTATTGTAGATATGCTTGTGCTGTATTTTTAGATTCTGTTAAAAAAAAAAATTATCTAAAAAAACCATCTATTTGTTTTGGCTGTTTTTATTTTATTTTATATGTTTATTTGTTAATCTATTTATTCTTGCTCGTCTTAACTTTTGGATCTTTTTATTCTTTTTAATCTATTTACGATGTTTCAGTTTTATTTTATTTTTTAATTGTTTCTTCCCTCTACTTATTTTATACATTTTCAGTTTTATTTTATTTTTTAATTAAGTGTTCAACATTAAAAAAATAATTATTTAATAAATTTAGTTAGTGTTTTACATGAAACCTAAAAAATTAATTATATTTAACTATATTTCTTAATATTCACGAAAATAATTTATTTTTGTTTTTAATAATGATTAAATATATATTATATAAAAAGTATTTGGAGATTAATAATAAAGTTCCGCCATTGTGGAGGATTATACTCCACCTCTATGTGAGAAATTGTAGATGATTATACATATATCTATTTTGGATTAAATAACTTACTAATTAGACTTACAAACTTTAAGTGGGGAGAAACGAATAATCCCATATTGAAAACAAGATTCTACATATTATTATTTTGCAACCATCAATTCAGTTGTACATATAGGACTATGTTATCATTGCTTAATAATGTAGAGATGATGTCCTCATTTTCTATGAACAGTAGAAAAATTATGGAGGTGAAGTTTTGATCGCCTTCGTTGTGACTGCTTTAACTAAAAGATTTATCAATATAGCCAAATTTTAGAGCGATAAGTCTACCTTTTCGGCAATGGAAGTTACCTCAATCCCATCAATAAAAAGGTTTTGCAGCATGTTTTGTTTAATATGTGGATCAATATTAATAAAGTTTAATTATATTCTCTAATCATTTCTTTTATAGTATACTATAGTAGGTATAATATTAAATTTTTTCTAAAAGTGAGAACTGATGCCTACACATACTTTAGAGTGTGTACATCCCTACTTGTAGGGGCAAGAATATGCAATTTAATGACAGAAATGAATGTCTCATCTAGTTACTAAAAGTTTTGTGTATTCCCTTCAGCATTCAAAATTTCATCATAGTTTTGTTACCATCTCGCTCTTCCTAATTTTGATCATCATGGATCATGGGTTAAGATGAAAATTAAGAATTTAATTTACATGTAACGTGTAAATAAATTTTATACTATAAATTAATCATAATCATTTGATTATTAATAATATTTAATTTTTATCGTAATAACTTTTAAAATTATTGATATAATTAATTATGTTTTGTCAATTATATAAAAAACTTATACCGATTGTACATTATATTAAGCTCTATAATTAAATAGTCGGAATAAGGAGGTTTTATGTATTGGATTTGTTTTTTAAATATTTTATTTTATTACTCAAATGTCACATATTAAAAAAAAATTATGCGATTATCCTACTTTCTCAATTTAATAGGAGGTCGCTTTCCAGACCAACGATGAAAGTAATTTTTTTTAATGAGATCGCTTTCTCAGGGAGCTGTTGAGACAAACTCTATATTTAAAGTTTTAATGAAAATAAACAAAGGTTAATTAAAAAAGTTAATTATGATTCTAAAATGTTATGTTAATTTAACATGTGTTTTTAAGTGGATTTAATTAAGAACAGAATCAAGCAAAGCAGAAAATACAGCAACAAGATCTTTCTGCATCAAAACAGAGAATGATCTCCAACTTCAAAAATGTTCATCATAACATATTGATCAAACTTTTTCTACCTCTTTAACAAAGAGTCTGCCCTGGAAATTTATTCATATCTAATCAGTACATGACAAGGAACAAGTAGGATTCATTCAAGCTCAAGAAGGTTATCAGATCTCTAAAATAAAAGAACTCAAAGACAGACAAAAATCAAGACAGTTTGTAACTCCAAAAAACAAACTATCAAGAAAGTTCGATCAAACTTGACATATGACAAGACAATTACAAATGACATCCAGAATGATTAAAACGGGAACTCCAGATTGATTATTGAAGCTCAAGAAAGTTCAAACTAACAGACCCAGAACATTAATCATTCTCCGTTTTCTGCACAAATCCAGCAGCAGTGTATCTCTTTTGAAATGGCTTATAGTTCTTCTCCAAACTTCTCTAGCTACATTCAAGACTCAATATTGAGAGTGTACCAACCAAGATCAAGGAAGAAACGTCAAAGACTTTTTCTAAAAAGGACAAAACTGCTTTAAATGCTAAACCAGAAAAGTCAAAAAAAGCAGTTTTCAAAGAAGAATTATTTTTATTCTGAAATATTGGTTCAGTCAAAATACAGAGCACCTCAAACAGTTCTTTTGTACCTTCATGCAGTGCTTCTACAGCCTATAAATAGAAGGCCAATATCCAGAATCAAGGCAAGAAATTCAAGTGCTGAAAAATCCATAAATCAATCACATACATACTTGAAATTCTGCTCTTTTGCAAAACAGAGGCTATCATACATTCTGCTATTTCGCAAAAACAGTTGCTGATTCATATTCATATAGTAGATTGCGTAATTACCAGTAGATCCTTTGTAAAGAATCAATTCTCAAAAAAGAGTTAAGAAATCTCAGATTCTGTCAAAACAACCAAATTGTAAAAACTCAAACTATAAGAGTTTTTTCATAGTTTGTTTAAGATTACATCCTATCAAAGTTAGATAGGTGCTGTTATTGCTTTCTGGGTGGAAAGTAATAGAGGTTGAAATAGATCAAGGTTGATCTAGACTAGGTGTTGTAAGATCAAGAAGGTTCTTTGTTTTTAAACACTTAGTGGAAAATCTCACAACGTGAAGACTGGACGTAACCCACGTTGGGTGAACCAGGATAAAATCTTTGAGTGGTATTCTCTATCCTATCTCTTTATTTATCATACTGAATTGATTAACTAAGATAAAACATAAACTGATTTTCTATTTTAAGCTAATCAAGGAACGTTCTCTGTTTTATAACAAAAACCAAGAACGTTTTCCGTTTTCTGTTTTCATAACCAAGATCAATCTTGAATTATTTTCTTAAGTTTTAACAGGAATTTTTAAAATGCGCATTTACAATTCAAACCTCTCTTTCTTGTAAATCGATATTGTTACTTCAGGAGCAACCAACTGAATGCAATTTTTTTCAAACTTAATAGGAGATCGCTTCCCCAAGGAGCGACCAACTAACTACTAGCTATTGGAATTTTTTCTTCTTCTCATTTTAACAATTATTATTAATTATTCAATAAATTAAAATTAATTAAATTAGTTAAAAAATAAAAATACTAATAATAAAGTAAAATAAAATACATTAATAAATAATAATAATAATAATAAATAATTATTATAATTATAATTATAATGATTAACTTATATTATAAATTTCAAAGAAAATACATTAAAATTGAAGAAAAAAATACATAGCTTGGACGGTTTCTTATCCCATTTATCAAACATTCTCATGATAAGCTGGGATGATTTCTATTTCAATTTAAATGGTAACGTTTGATTGCATGTACGCATTCGTCTTTATTTTGAAACTTCATTCCAACTGCAAGAGTTTCATATACTGTTGGGATTTTGTTAATGAACAAGTGATCAAATTCATTTGATTGCTCTTGAGTATCTAAATTGACGCTCTTCAAGTGAGATGGTGGATCAAAGTTAGGTAGGATGTGGGTAGATCGAATTCAAGTAGGATAAGTTGATCTTCTGCTTCCATATCTTCGTCAACATCAATGTCATCGTCAGAATTACCAGATGATTCATCGAAGTATATTT
This sequence comes from Cicer arietinum, assembly GCF_000331145.2. Lineage (NCBI taxonomy): Eukaryota > Viridiplantae > Streptophyta > Magnoliopsida > Fabales > Fabaceae > Cicer > Cicer arietinum. The sequence goes on along the minus strand of NC_021166.2, from coordinate 56,199,855 downwards.
CATAATCTTCACTATAATCACTTAATTCTTTCTTGTTGATATTATATAAGACACTAAGAGGAAGATCGCATTATGAACTTGTTGGAGGAGCTTGACACGAAGTTGAAATTTTTTCGGATGAGTTTGTTCTAATTGGGTAGAGTATGATTCATATATAGTGTTGTGATAGTTCATAGTGTTATGATAGAGAATATAAGTTGGATTGATAACGTATGTTTGAGGTCGATGCTTGATGTTCAAAGAGCTAGACGAGTTCGGCGACATCCTAGATGTGGAACTAGAGATCATTTATGTAGACATCATTGATATAAATTTGATGTTTTCTTCTCAAATGTGATGTATTTTTTTTAATTAATTTAATGTATTTAGTTTTATTTTTATGTTATTAATATAATTTATTTTTTAAATTATGATTATTATTATTTGTTTAAATTTTGATGTATTTTGTCTTCAATTTTATTGTATTTTCTTTAAAATATATAATATAATTTAATTATTTTTAATTATAGTTATAATAATTATTTATTATAATTATAATAACTATTTATTAATGTATTTTATTTTATTATTAGTATTTTTTATTTTTTAAATAATTTAATTAATTTTAATTTATTAAATAATTAATAATAATTATTAAAATGAAAAGAACAAAAATTTCAAGGCTAGTAGCAGGTCGGAGAAGCCACCTCCTATTGAATTTAAAAAAAATTGTCTTCAACTGGTTTATCCATATAGAAGCAAACTCCTAATTTTAAAAAAATTACCTTTATTTAGTCGTTAGCCCAAACCACCTTCTATTAAAAAGAGATATTTAAAAAATAAAATCCTTATGTACTATCTTCGCCATGAAACAAAGATTAATCAAAATATTTGAAGGTATTCAAATTTTTTTGGAGGAAGGCTAATAAAAAACTAGAAAGCTCAAAGAATAACAAGTTTGCCTTGCTGTTATTCATAATAAATAAAAAATGCTTAACAAACTAATATGGCTTTATTGACCCAAACAAATCAACATAACCGACCAACCCATAGCCGCCACCCAAGTACGGATCCCTTAATCAATTGGACACCTAGAAGTAATGTAATGTAATACTAACAAAAATTAAATTTGTATATTTAGACGGTGCATGATAGTTGTACACATAAGGCAGACAAATTTAATTTTATTAATTTTGATGACATATATTATGTTGTAAATCATTGATTCGTACACATAAATAATAACTTAGAAAAAGCAAGTGCTTAATGTGATTACATGTGTCAGTCTCACACTTCATATTTTGAATGTAAAGTGTGAATACTATCCAAATAATATGTAGTATAGTTGTAATGTATATTTTTTTAAACAATAATATAAATGTGTATATAAATCCTATCAGTAGGTGGTAGTGAATAAGTTTAATCATATGGATTTGAAATATCTTTCCAAACTGTATTTACTACGAATTTTACAAACCATTGAAAAGCAGGTCAAAAAAATGAGTACAATACAAGTTACAACAGAAGGGTGTTACAGGACAATAAATTTGATGGTACTATTAATCTGTACTGGGCCAGTGATGTATTAAAATCACAAGGTAGGCTCAAACTGCACAGAAGCACTTGGTAACCACTCAGGGCCCTGAATAAAGGAATCCACTGTGAATTTTAGAGCTTCTTCGTCGCTTATAGTGGGCTTATAACCGGCCCATTTAACTCGCTGCGATACGCCTGCTCCTGGCCCAGTGTTCTGGTATTCAGCATAGAAGATTGTACTTGGAGGTTCAACATTGAAAACCCAACTTATCCACCCAACTGAATTCAAGAATGACCCAATCTCTGTTTTCATGATAACAGTGGTGGAGAAATCTTTCCATGGCCTACCAAGGTAAGTGGGTGCTGTGAGATTGTCATTTGGTAGTGTAGTGATAGTTGATCCCTGGATCACAATTCCAGTATTCTGATTTGGATCCTTTTTTCCCTGAGCTGTGATTGTGTTGAACTGGTTTGACATTGGCTGCCTAGGCATGATTCTGCAATTTTGGAACACCACAGCTGCGTTTCCGAATATGAAATCTATGGTGCCTGTAATGTCACACTCGCGGTAGAATTGACGATTTGAATGTGCATAAAGGGTATCCTGGTATCCTACAAATGAACACCTGTAGAACACAGATCGATCCGAGCCGGATCGCAATGCCACAGCCTGGTGCTTAGATGCACCTGCGGTGTTCACAAATTTTATGTCTTTAGCAATGAATCCCATGCCTTTGACAGCTGCGATAAATCAACATGACCAAATTAGTATCAGTGAATTCAAGATATTTATGCTGAACTATTGTATCATATATGTATGCTGTATCGATGGTGTGCCATGTAGGTTTAATTTAATCCCATTTGAAGAGGATGCTGCAAATAAAATGTTCACTAAGTTTTATTAAGTTAATATTAGGAAAGATGGCCTATTCTATGGTGCACAAGTGAGAAAAGTCTTGTATTATGTACAAACTTGTTTGCATGGTGCAAAACTATCTTAATTGTGCACATTAGACAAAGCCAGGAAAGATTGGTTAAATTCTGCATCAACATTATTGTTTCAAGCAGAAGAAAAGGTCAGCTCCTAAAAGATAAAACCATGTTTAATGTATCCAAATTGCATATGTGAGATAGTAAGGATATTATTATTGATGTGGATGTAAAACAGGTATCCACATGGGAAGTTATGCACATTGAAGGTTTGAAAAACATCTAATCAAAATATCTTTACATAGTCAAAACAGTACTACTCTTGATAGCTCATAAAATGAAAGAGGGGTCAAGGCAACAAAACTTGTGGACCTCTAAGATCAAATCAAGTTCCACATGATAACATTGAAAGTAACCATGTGATCCCCAGACAAACAATTCATTTCCCACTAATGCACATGCCACATGCTTCTCCATCAAACTTGAATTATACCCATGGCAATATAACTAGCAAGTTGATTCCTAATAAACAATCATGTACAAATCCAAACTTAGCTCTAAACCTATCAATTATCAATTATACGCTTACACATTTTATTAATTTTTTAAAGAATTCCTATAAACTCTTTAAAGCACAACCAAATAAATGAATTATTAATAAACCCACAAAGTCATCCAATAACTTATGAACTATTAAGAAAATGTATACATTTTCCATAAATCACATCTTGCACATAGAGTTAAATTCATTGCAGAGTATTAAAGATACATCGATATCAATAAGCTGGAACTTGGAAGTATAAATTGCCTTAATTTTCTCAAACAAATACCAATTTTCAAATATATATATACATATACTATTTCTTAATGTGTATAAAAAAAATACTTTTTTTAAAAGAAATACTAACAAGAATCTAAACATAGAAATATTTTTTTGAAAGTTATTCGAAATTCTATATCCAACTACTTAGAAGTCTAAATTTTGTTGTTTTCCATCCAAAATTTCTATTTTTAATTTATTAACAAGTTTCTTTATTACACTTGTTAGTGTTCCTTTAGTCAATCAAACTTTCTACACAGTCTATGAAACTTAATCTTTAAATAAAATAAATAGAAAATAGTTACCGAAAGTGGCAGTTTCAAAGGTAGGTGTGCCGTCCATGAAATTCCGGCTACCGAGCACGACGGTTTCCGACATGCCATCACCATAAATCATCACATTCCAAGTTTTCTTATCTATATCAATGTTCTCTATGTATTCCCCTTTCTTCACATACACCACAAACCTCTTCACGCTCTTCTTATTCACCATCTTCAGCGCCTCCGTTATCGTCGTGAACTGTCCAGTACCGTCCTTCGCCACCACCGCATCCGGCTTCGTCTCGTTCACCTCAGTTGCCAGAAGCTTTCTCTCCGCCGATCCCAACCACTCCGGAAACCCTCCGAGCAACCTCCGGTGATGATTCGAAGTCTCAAAATTTGAAAGAAGTCCAATAATCTTCGTCACAATCGCCAAACTGTTACTCGCGAACTCCGTCGAGTTTTTCATGGCGGTTTCAATTTCGCGAAGAACACCACGCGCGGCAGTGGAGTTCACTTCATCAACAGCTTCCAAACACGTAGCATGATCTGTTAAAGCAGCACTAAGCCAAGTCTCAACATCACGGATCTTCTCCGGAGATAGAATCTTCCCGGCGCCGACGATCGACGACATCGAATCGTTTAAACGATCAAGCGCGTCGTCGAGAACTTCACCGCAAACACCAATAGCTTTCTTAAGGCGCGTGTCTGCACGCGCGCTGAGCTTGGAAGGAAAGCGCGTGAGTTTGGCGAGTTCATCAATGGCGACTTTGAGTGAAAGCTTGAAGAGTTGTTCGGGGTCAGTGGTGTTGGAATCTGGAAGAGAAGAGATTGCGGAGAAGCACGAGTTAGGGTACTGAGTCGCGTGACAAACGGCTTTGAGTGACGCGGCCGGGTTTAACTCAGTGTTAGGGAGCGAGTCAGATGAAGAAGGAGATGATTGGGTGGTGCGCTTGTGTATGAGGACTCCTGCTACTGCGGCAATGATGACCGCTAATAGAATAACGGAAGAGATTATTATGGTTATCATGCGCTTACGTGTCTTTTTTTGAAATGCTTGTTGTTCTATTTCGTCTACTTTGCCGTAACCTTTGAAGGATTTGATTGTATCCATTGTTTTGGTTTCTCTGTTTGGAAGAAAGAGTAGATGATAGTGTTCACTGGAAAGTGAAAACAGAACAATGTGTGTCTTTATAAGTTTGGTTTGGGTTTTTTATGTGGAACTTTGGTTTGCTTTTTATATATAGGAAAATATCAGATATAAATTTTTAGGTAAGGAAGTAAATTCATTTTGTACAGTCTGAAAAAAAGAGTAAGATTTTTCTTTTTGTTTTTTTGTTTATTGATGTTTACTTTTGGGATGAGAACGTGTAGAATTGTGGTTTCTACTTTCTCCGATGCTTCTTTGTTAAGATGTAGAGTAATCAGAGCATTTAAAGATTAAAGAACAAATTCATTTATATTTTTTATAATAATGGTTCGACAAGTTAACATCATAGTGTTTCGCGAATTTATCATATAATTATTCCATCTTGTTCCTTTTAAAGTTTTTATTACATTTTGGACACTTGTGGATAGATTTGATGGAGTAAAATTTTTTTATAGCTGGATTTGTTAATGAAGTATTACTCCATCTTCCTAAATAACCAATTTCATTTTGACTTTGTAAAGCCTTTTAAATAAGTATGAGGTTACCGATGTTTCAATTAAGTCATTCATTATATTCATTATATGAAATTCATATGTTCTTATGTCAAATATAGTAGGTTGTCTACTTGGTTCATATATTTTATATTATATTTATAAAAAAACTTGGTTCATATATTAAATAACTCATAATAATTTAATTGATAAAATTAAGTTAACTGTCAAATTATTATATTATTATGTTAAATATTATATTTCAAATTTGAACTCAAAATTGTATATTTATATATAATTTTTTTACTATTTTATTTATAAACAACATATATTTATTATAATTTAAATATTATATTTAACCACTAAATATCAATTTAATCAATAAACTAAACCACCTTAATAAATGCAGTTTGAAACGAAATATGTGAGTGTTGTTCTACCGAAATCAATAACATATTTAAATATATATAATCTTATACACATTCATATTTAAGAAACGTCATCCAAGTTTGGTGATTGTGGTGAAGTTATGAATTTTATGATCCACGGTTTGGGAAAGGCTGGCAGAGTAAATAGCCGCGGTTTCGTTAAGTTAACGACTCATTTCATACTCAAGCTGAGCTGTGTTTTGTGATTTTGGGTTTTGGATAGAGAAACTTTCCATTTCAAAAACAAACAAACAAAACAAATTCATAAATTTAAGTCAAACCATCAAACTATTGAGTGCATTAAGTGTTTAATATTTCCTGAAATTAAAGAAGGTATATCCTAACATGTTCTTCCTGACCTTATGTTCTTTCCAATCTTAAATATAAATAAAATAATTTAATTTATATATAATATTAGTGTAAATATTTATGTTATTAATTAATTACAACTTTTATATCGTTGATAATATTTAACTTTTACTATGATTATTTATAAAATTATCTATATGATTGATTATAATTTATATACTGTGTAAATTTTTTTACATTGACGATACATGCAAATTAAACTTTAAGTAACAATCAAAAATATACTTTGAGTTTAAATATAATTTTGATCATTTATTTTTTTTATCTAATATTCATTTTGGTTATTTATCTTTACTTTAATTTATTTTGATCATTTATGTTTTATAAGTGGTGTATTTTAATTTGTTACAATATCGTAACAAAAATTATAACAACATTCGATCATTTAAATCTTTTATAATAATTGTCAATATCTATCAAGTATAATATTACTTCAAAAAAATATCTATCAAAATTTAACTCAAGTATCTATCAAAAAAATATCTATTTAACCCAAATTATTGTTGCGTGCTTGTAAACTATTTGAAACAAACGATATTTATTAGAACTTATTATATTTTCATTTAACCACTAATTCAATATTTAATATCAATAGTTCGTAACAATAATAATACATTTGTCTGAAATAGTTACGGTGAAAGAGACTAAAATACACTATAAAAAATAAATAATTAAAATAAATAAAAGATGAATAACTATAATGTATATTAAGTAAAAAAAAATAAATAAAATGATATTTAATCCTATATTTAGTTCAAATTTTATACAAATATAATTTAACTTTTGTTTCTATTTAATACCAGAAAGAGT
>NC_021166.2:56150973-56192920 GCF_000331145.2 Cicer arietinum | reverse complement strand
TTGTATGATCAGTCTCTTTAAAAATTTAGATGTTTTATACAGCAAAAGTTATATTTTTAAAACCCTTAATAAATATTTTAAAGATATATGTTAGCGAGACTAATCAAAGAGTTTACTATTACCTTCCTCTTTTGATTTTTTTTTTGTCACTTTTTATAATTTTACTAAATTAATTATCTTTTTATTAATTTATCTTTAATTATGTTACATTTTTTTTTTAGAATGTATAATAAATATTACAGTAAAACAAATATAAATTAGTAAAATAATTTAAACTTTCAACAAATTTAATATTACAGTTAAATTTTTTAATTCATATGATTTAATTAATAAGTGTTATATAAAAGAACGAAAATTGTAGTATTTATTTATTTTAAGCTTAAAATATGTTTGGTCACCATAAGTTATTATTCTTTTTGTCTCTATAATTTTTTTTTTTTATAAATTTAATTATGTTAGTTTAATTTTGTTTTAAGATCGTCCTTACTAGTAATGATTGATTGTTAAAAAAATATGACATGATAGATGAAAAAGAAATGCCAACTTAAGAGACAAGTTAAAAAAGTGCGAACTTACATGAAAGAAAATTAAATAAAAAAACACAAATTTAATTAAATCAAATATATATATTTCATTTGATTTTCGTCCTCGTAAGTTTATATTTTTTTTTATCAATATTATTTAACGGTCACTTACACCGAAAACAACTTTAAAATAAAATTAAATCAATTAAATTTAATAATTCTAAAGTGATAAATTAATAAAATGAGTTGATATTATAACTATTAATTATTGATCATATACGTATACAAAATTATAATAATTTATCTAATAACATTCAAAGTTGATGATTAATAATTAATATTATTTAATTTATTATTTATAACATATTACTTACTAACCAACTCCGATGAAATATATATTTAAGTCTATATTTTATAATCATAAGAAAAAAAAAATCCATTGGAAATGGGCAAATGGCAAATTTCAGAATAGCAGGCGGCAGGCCGCGTAACACAAATCAATCATTAATATCCGGTAATCGCGCCAATAAGCATGCCATGCGTTTCTCTCTCTCTCTCTCTCTCTCTCTCTTTTTTTTTTTAATCTGTCGACATTTTTTTTAATAAAATAAAATTTAATTCAAGGGAGACATATTCATGCAAGCTCAATCACAACTACAAACTTTTGACATAATTTATTAATCGTAAAATTCTAAAATATAAACTCAAATTACGCGCTTGAATTCAAGTCACAGTGGAGCAAAATGTCCGACTTTTATACTAGTTGTCTACATGTTATTTTCATTAGTTTTTTAAGGCAACAATATTGCAAAAATATATTATATACTTTAAGAATTCTAAATTTCAGCAAAATTCCATTATTGCCCATCAATATTTTTACCCTTGCAAGATTTTTAAAGACACAAATGTGAATAATTGTCACACTACAATGCGTCAATTTTTATACATGTATTGCATATTGTATATTTTAAAAAGACACAATTCTTATTGTTCTCACCATATCTCTCCTTTTAATATCATATTCAATTTTTTTTTCTTCTTTTCTTCACTCTCAAATCATAAAAAATTAATGAAAAATATAATTTTGAAAAACTTCACGGGACAATTTTGTTCATATTTTTCATCTTATTCTTCTTTGTAATTTCTAAAGGAGTCCACCCATGGCTCAAGTTTGTGAAAATTCATTATTTTTCATCTTTTTCTTCTTAAACTCCCACTCTCTATTCATTTTCTCAAGTTCTACCATTATGTACTCAAATAATTTTGTAGCTTTCCTTCCTCATGTTAAAATCCTAATCATATTCCCGAAAATAGGTGACCTTAACTTATATTATTTTATATCACAAGTAAAAAAAAATTGGTGACCTTAAAACATTGAGGCCCTATTAGATGATTCTTCTTCTCAACCGTCTTCGTGGCCACCGACGTGGCTTCAAGCTAATTGTACCAAAAAAGCTAAATATATATTCCAATTATATTGCGCTTAGCTATCTCAACACACACACACACAAAAATGTATTGAATTGATGGTTATGCCATTTGCCAACTTACAAAGTGTATGGACACATAAGTGCATTATTCATCCAACCCCCAATTTTTTTTAACTTTTTTTCGAATTTCAGTTTCTAGTAGTGTAAAATATACTACTAGATCCTAGTTTCCAATAGTATATTTGGAGGTGAGGAGGCAAAATCAGGAGACACATGAGCATTAACCTAATCTATTTCACTTGGACCCAATCAAAGTTTTTTATTAATTAGTAGTTGAGTTTGCCGACTCCATTAAAAAATGATTAATGTTTGTCGAACCTCTCAATTAATAATGTAAAATAAACTATTGGATCTTAGATTTTGATAATATATTCTTGATGCTTTTGAAAATGTACAAATGAACTGCATAAATTAATGGGAATGTGCCGATGCATGCCCAACTATTATTACAAATTTAGTGATTTTTCGTATGCGTATATTCAAACCAATGTAGGAGTGGAGTAAGTAGCATCACCTCATGGTTATTCATGTAGATTAAAAAAAATATGTTAATAAATGTAATAAAGTTACCAAATTAAATTGTCATGATTAATCACAACTGTTTTATATAAAAAAAAACATTGTCAAGACTTTTCACTCAATATTTATCCAAGAGTGAAATTTCGGACACAATATTAATATTGCATTGAAGAACTAAAATAAAGATATTTTTTCTTCATTTATAAACCGACAGTATGATGATGTAAGTAGGGTTGAAAAAAGTATTTTTCTTGCAAATACTGTTACTGTTATAAAATAAAATAAAATAAATTCTTAACGAAACCAAAAGCTTAAAAATACATTTATTATTATTATTATCATCATTTAAACAATGGCAATATCACAATAAATAAAGCCACAAATAGAGCATGGCATTTCACCAAAATCCAACCAATACAAATCAAAGACAAAAATCAAACTTCATCTTGAGCAATGATATGTGTGTCTCAATTTCTATTTTCTCCTCTCTCTCTAAATATATATTTTTATTGGGTTAATAAATATGTTACTCTCTCCCACTTAATATATATGACAATTAATTAAAAATGAAAAGAAAAAAAGGGCTTAAAATGAAAGCCCAATTTAAAGGCCAAGAGAGAAAGGAAAGCCAGTAGAGCCCAACCAAGTAGAGCCACCAATAAAATTTCCAGGAGTAAAAGTTTGGGCCTCAGAAGCACTAGTAATAACCTTAAACCCTTTCCAATTAACCCTCTTAGAAGTTCCAGCACCAGGCCCAGTATTTTGATATTCTCTATAAACCAAAGTATTCAAAGCAAAATTACCATTCCACTCATGCCACCCAATAGGGTCAATAACATCACTAATACTACTTTGCATAATCACTGTTCTAGAATATTGCTTCCATGGCCTCCCTAAATATGTAGGTTGTGAGGCCAAAACATAACTATCTTGAATTGTAAAACCTGTGCTTTGATGTGGACTTTTTCTACCTTGTGCTGTGATTGTAACTTTTTGTAATGGAAGTGGAACTCTTGTGTATATCTTGCAGTTTTGTAGAACAGCAGCTCCATTGCCAAAAATGAAGTCTATTGTTCCATAGAGGGAAAGTACCCTTTAACCCTTCCAAATCCTTAGTAGCACCAATCCTACATTTTTGTATAACAATTCCAGTGTTTTGATTAGGATCAACCCTACCTTGTGCAGTGACCATGTTTTTTTGACCTGAATCAGGTTTCCTAGCATGAATGTCACAATTTTGGAACACAACAGCTGAGTTACCAAAAATGAAATCAACTGTTCCTGAAATGAAACAATTGACAAAGAATTGACGATTGTTGTGAACATAAAGTGTATCTTGGTATGCTATTATGTCACAGTTGTAGAAAGCTGATAGGTCACCACCAACTCTTAGTGCCACTGCTTGGTGCTTTGAGGGACCCGCTGTATTTTGAAATGTTATGTCTCGTGCCAAAAAATTTCCTCCCACTACGGCTGCAAAATGCAATCACATATTAATTAATCAAGAGGAAAAAATGTTTTTTTGTTTGTTTGTTTTTAGTTTTGGTTTCATTTTCACATGTTTGTTTTGAATGGTGAAATTGACATGACAAAATGTTGACAAACTTTTTTAAAAACAATCATGCATGTGATGTGTCACAATTTGTTACGAGGATGTTCTTTGTTTCCCCAATATTGTGTTCCATGATTATCATGTAATTTTTACATATATTAAACATGTGGTCAGATAATCAATTTTAGATTTATATAAAAGAATAAATAAATCGTATACTTAAACAAGGTGGTTAAATAAATTCGAATTAGAGGTAGCATAATTAGAATTAGCATGGTTGAATGGGTTGAAAGCAGTTGAGTTGTCTAGGTGCTAGTAAATGGAACACAAATTTGGTGGCATTTAAGGTGAACAGCTTTATAAGATAGCATGACGCTAAAGTTGTTATCAAGAGTTTTGTAAGTGCAAGTTGAGAGTTGAGAGGACATGATGAGATAAGTACTTAGGACAACTACGGTGTACAAGTCTACAACTACACCACCAAAGGACAAGATCACAAGCATGTATAGTCACCAACTAGACTTTTCTTGTTGTGCCAATTATTGTGGACATAAAACATGATCTTATCTCTAAATGTACCATTTCTTTTTATAATAATTAAATATAAAATTTTAGTCTTTAATGATAGGTCGATTATCTATATCATTTAAAATTTTGAATTTTTAAATAATTTTAATTAAACATGTTTAAATATTATAAACATATTTTATAATTGTTTTTAAAAACAAATTAAATATAAATATTTTAAAAGCAAAAGTTTATGAAACAAAAAATAATAGAATTGTGAACCTAAGAGTTTACCTTTGAGTTTTGTTTTTCTTTTAAAAATTTCTCTCATATAAGACATAAAATGTATCTGTAAAATTTAATAAAATTCGTGATTTATTTTAATTTTATAGTAATTAAAATTATTGATAAAAATATTGTGGAGGTTAAAAATCAAAGAGAAAAACTTGTAATCACTAAAACCACAAATTTAAAATTTGATTAAGATTAAAAAAATATTTAATCTTTCTTTTAAAATAATTTTTATATTGAAAAATATTTATTTTTAAATTTTTGGTAAGAACTTAATAGAGACATACTTCTAATTATCTGAATATTAAAATACTACTTTTTATCAAATATAAAATTAAAGACACTTTAAAAAGTTAACATATGCCTACAAAAATAATAAAATACTATAAAATTTAAAAATATGACTAAATAAGATAATATAAATTAAGATGAACCAAGCCCTCTATCTATATAGGGAGAACAACTGGAGAAGTGAGATATGCATATAAAAGTTGTTCTATGACATGATGTAAGACCACACGTTTATTTTAGTTGGAATTAAATATGAGATTATTTTCTAAGACGTTTTATATATCACAAGATAATGACAGGTGAGCGAAAGATTTATTATTATTATTAATCTAAAGGGAAAGCAAAGGGGAACTTTTGGATTAATTGTCCATATGTTATGTCATGCTATATTGTATAGGAAGCCATGCATGATTGAAGCAAAGCAAAACAAATTATAGGAAGTATCACGGAATGTTGATACGTAGCTTTAAACTTTAAACTTTAAACTTCAAACTTGATTTGAATTAAGCACAAAAGCTGAAAGAGACTGACAACCGGAATCGAATATATTATAAAGCCAAATTTTATGAAATATTATTGTCTAGCTGTGCTCCAACCTCTTTCTCCATTCAAATATAACATCCTTTCTATATTCATCTTTTATACTACAGTATCTTTTTAGGCATTTTTACATAAAAAGTAAAGTAATAATAAATTTCTAACAAAAAGTTTTAATGAACATTAAAGTAAGATAAATTTTTATAAACTTTAATTTTTTATTTATTTTTTTTGATAGAAGGTTGCATCATTTTAATTTTAATTTTTTTAATAAATATGATTTTTTTTATTAAAAACCAAACAATCATTTACGTTGTCGTACGACAAAAATACGAACCATTCTAAAAATTAAAAATATATATTTTAATATACAGAATATATTTTAAACTACAAAAATACAAAAAATATATTTTAAGTTATCTTGTATAACACAGATGAACTGCACATGGAAATTATTAAATTAATAGTATTTAATTTCATACTTAAAACTAGAGCAGAAGAGCGCAAAAAAGACCAGATATTATTTGACAAATAATAAAAATAGCTATGGTCAGAGTCAGAAAACACTGAACTAATCCATGTGCACGCTGGACCCATTTGATTGAAAATTGTTGCTTGATTCAAAGAAACATATTTTCTTAACTATAATAATTATGAAATTGTTTTTTCATGTTGTCTTCAATTGGGACCACAATATATCCCGAAATTATAGGGGTTAACGCGTTTGTTTATATAATTGCTAATTAACACAGATCATTTTCTTAACAACATTTTGGTCCAGCCATGTGAAATTATCACTCAATATATCATTGACTACACTCAAAATTTAAACAATGTTTTTTAGGCGCTATAAATTGGTGCCTTGTTATTTATAGGTTATCACAATGCTTTTAAAATATATCTTGTGACTATTGTCTCAAATAGAAAATTTATAAATAAAAGTAAAAATAAATATATTGTATATTATTAAAAAGAGAATAAAAAATTATAAAATAGATACATTTTTTTTAAAGAATAATTCAAGTTCCTTTATCATCTCATGTCAATAACCCAATATCATTTTGATTATAAATTATGATGTGTGTAATTATGATATAAATTTTGATTAAAAATTATCATCTCATGTCCATATAGTTGTGCATGAGAGATATCTTGTCTTGTGTATAAAAATTAATTAATTTGTTTTCATAAGATACACTCGTTTTGTATCGAAATATGGTTTTTGGTTGTTTGTAAGTCCTTTCAGTCTCAACTATCAACAAACAAACAAATCCATTTCCAAGGACACCACATGCACATAATTCCATTATATCAATATAGGGACATTTTAATATTCCTTCATATACGAATAAGACCGTTAGCACATTATTCTCCATTTCTTTTTAATAAACCAGGTATCAATCAAGTAAAATTAAATAAGAAAAAGATAGCTTAGATAAATCCAATAAATTTTCAATTAAAAACTAAAAAAATCATAAAAAATTATAATTGATAACAATAACACATAAAAAGATATATGACTATGTACATATAAATAAATAAATAAAATATATCATTAATGTAAATTAATTTAATACTAAAATCTAAAGAGAATCATGTATTCCATAAAATCATCCTAGCAAAATAGTGATTTTTAATTTTGTCAATTAAACAGTACTCCATCTAATTTTAAATATAACTAATAAAAATGAGTTAAAAAAAAATTGATATGTAAATGAAAGTGTAGTGAAGAAAAACTTACCAACAGTAGCAGAGTGAAAAGTGGTGCTTCCATCAACAACATTTCTACTAGCAGTGATAATAGTATTCTTTTTACCATCTCCCAAAAACATTATATTACTCTTTTTCTTTGGCACCTCCACATTTTCTTTATACACCCCTGCTTTTATCTTTATAACATATCTCTTACTACTCTTCAAAGGAGCACTCGCCACCGCCTCCGACACCGTCTTAAAATTCCCACTTCCGTCCGCCGCCACGACCACATCCGCCTTCACCGCCGCACCTTGAAGTAATCTCCTGTCACCGGCCGAAATCCACTCCGGCCAGTTCACACCATTTTCTTCTTCCAATAATTTCCTATTCTTTTTGTTGTTGTTTTCTTCGAATTTTGCTATGTCTTTGTCTGTCATGTTCTTAGTCATGGTCAATGCATTGCTACACATGTGTTCCACGTGGACTTGTCCTTGTTCTAGAACCTTCCTTACTTGCTTATCGGCGCCGTCGTGTGAGAATCCATCCAAGCAAGTTACCTGGTTAGTTATGGCGGCGCTAATGAGTGTTTTAAGATCATCAGCATGTTGATAAAGTGTCTTTTTATTCGGGTACAACAAAAGATCTCTCTGAGCTTCTTTAAGCTCATCTAATGTATCATCTATAGTTTCCAAACAATCGTGAAGAGCGATTTTCTCTCTTTCAGAGAGATTTTTTCGTCTCAGGAGATTCTCAACTGTGAAGAAATTGTGTTCAACAGCTCTTGTAGTGATGTTAAGAGAGAGAGAAATAACATCTTTATGGTTGTTGATTTTGTGTGTTATGTTTGGTTCAGATGAAATGGCAGAGAAACAGAGATCAGGGTAAAGTGTAGTTGTGCAAGCGGTTTTGATTATTGTGTGAGAATGGTGAGAGAGTGAAAGAGAAGAAGAAACAATGTTGTTTTTGGTTTTGGTTTTTTGTGAAGATGTTACTGATGCTGAAATGGCTATAATTGAAGCTGTAATGAGAAGGGCTGTGAAGAGGGAAAAGAAGAGCTTTTTCTTGTTGGAATTTGAGATTCTGGTGAGGGATTGTTTTATTTTGTTCATGATTTTTTTGTTTTTGTTTTTTGTTTTGAGATAAAATGTTTGAAAAAAAGAAGAGAGAAAGGTGTGGTGAAGAAAGACAGGGGAAGGACGAGGTACTTATATTGTTGGATTTGGGATAAATGTTCTGTTCATTGATTTCTTAATTGAAAATGTTTATATTATTTTTTATATGGAAAAAGTTTAGATTAGTTGTATTATGGAGTTTATTATGGTCAGAGTAAGCCTCATGATTGTAGAACTACTAGAAGTATTAATTGATTATTAGTTAACAAAATATTATGTGAGTAAGAGGGTCGTGGAACAATTTGTGCAATAAGAATATTACTATAATGCTTTAATTAGGAAGGGTTCTAATTTTTTCTATAATATACTTTAATTTTTAATTTTTGAACATTTTAAAATTTTATATGTGTAATTTATGTCTTGAATGAATAGTCAACGTCAAATAGCAAAGGTTCTACATCTGACCTATGTGACAGTGGCTCTGCAACCTACTAGACGCCACCACTCACTATCAAATGTTAGAATTTTAAATCTCGACGTTAGAGTTTTGTGATTTTAAAGTTTCAATTTCTAAATTTGAAAAAAATCTTTAAAAACATTAAGACAAAAACATTAAGACGGTCCTAGTCGGTAGAAATTATTGAACTAAGCTCTTGTAAAATATGAGTTAATTTCTTATCAACTAAACAATTAATTAGCAAAAACGTTTATGGTTTGAAAAAAAATTGGTGTACACTCCTACATTCATTCTACTCTTAGAGATAAATAAAAATAAAAGAAGTGATGTGATATATAAATAAAGGAATAAAAAAAGAGATAAATAAAAAAATATATAAAATTATTTATATTTAAATATTAACGATGTTATTCAGTACGATAATAATAACTAACGAAATACAATAATCATAAGTGTTAATTTTGTTGAATGACTAAACTTTTACTTCCTTATTTTATAAAGATCATAGAGAGAAGTGAAAATAATCGATCAAATCTTTCGTTTATATTCGTTATTTTTGCTCTCGTACTAATAATCATTTGAACATAAGAGTTTTTATACTTTAGTGTCTTAATATGGTTGAATTATAAGAATTGGAATAACATGTGAATAATGTGGGTTTAGAAAAATCCAATGGCTAGGTACCTCTGTCGGTGCAAGTAATGAACGGGTTGTTTTTTTCTCAAACTATGTGTGCTAAATTATTGGCAAAAAGTTACATTTAATTTTTGTTTCGATTGTTTAAATTTATTTTATTATAATTTGGCTTTTTAAGTTATATTTCATTTGTTACAGTTAGTCTATTATCTTAATTTTGATAATAATTAATTAAATTAAATTTTTTAATTATTTAAAATTTTATTAAATACTACAATAATATGTCTCACGAGTCACATATTAATCTTTCATAAAATATTTATTAAATTTTATAAATGATATATTTTTTAATTTTCTCTGCAACAATTTAAACAGATGTGTGATCTTAAAAATAAGATAATGAATGTATATTCAACATAACCAATTAATGCCATTAATCTCTTTTAGATGCAAAGTAGTTTGAATAATCAACTTGTTGCGATGTTTTGATTAGATCTTAATATTTTATGACAATAATTCAAAAAAAAATTATTAACGTAATATAATATTTTTTAAATATTAATCGTACAAATAAATTTAATTTAAATAATAAAAGTTGAAGTACCAAAATAAAAATTAAACTAAACTTATATAAATAACCATATATTTTTATCTAAATTATTTGAACAAAACTGATATACACAAGAGTTTTTATTTTTGAGTAAATAAACTCGAATTTTATTGATCACAAGATTTTAAAACAACAAGAGTATCATATTACCCTAATCTGTAACCCCAAATAATTAAAAGGTAATTGTCCCACTTTGCAATTTAGGACATTTGTGGCTCTATGAAACTAAACTATTACATTTACCTTTATCAACAAGCTTTTACGGAAATTCACCTTAAGCTATAATATTTACCCTCAAACAACAACAAAATAACTTTAATGGCTCAAATATGATCCAACTTTTCTCTTTGAGAATTAAAATCTCATTTTCAAATTGACAAATGAGTGAATTATGACTTATTCCTACACCAAAATTGTTTTATAAAATCATTTGTTGTTATCCTAAAACAGTAGTCCTCTCCATTAAATTTTTTAAAATAGAGCTATCGTTAATAAGAATAAAATGTGACGTAGACCTAACACATTATAATATTTATTTTCATTTTACTAATGTTATATTTATCTTCTTCTTAATGATGTCCGAGAAATTCCGCTCAATTAAATTGTATGTCTTTTTAAAATTAAAATTAAATTTACATACATTTTTTTTCCGACTAGTCTTGCCAACAGCATCATTAGTAATCAAGATCTGGTCCAAGATTCATCTGTCTTTAACAAATGCATGTGGGAAATGATCTTGTCAATGACTTTTTTGTATATATATTTTCTTTCAAATTATATTATTTGGTAGCATTCTCATATAATCTCAATTTAATTTGATTTCATAAAAGCTAAAATTGTTAACGAAGAATGTTGTAGAGAACATAATATAAAGAAAAAAATTATAAAGATTAAAAATAAAATTCTATAGAAACTTAAATATATTTAAATTAATTCTAAGAAAATATAATGAGTGAGTGATTTTATTATTTTCATAATTTAGTTATCCTCAAAATGAAAGAATAAAGTAAAGGTTGGCAAATAGGAGTCTCTCCTTTGATCAAGGAAATGAAATTCATATTTTAATTTAAAGTCTCTTTCCTATGTATCAATTTTCTTTCAACTTTTCTCCTTATGTTAGTTTCCTATTTTTATATGTTGTCCTTAACTCCTTTGGTAGTTGGATGTGTGTTGTTCATCAAAACATAACAAGACAATATTGTTAATGCATCAACTTTTTGGGTGAGTACCTATATATATATTTATAAACAATGGTGAGTACCAGCTTGTATAGGTGTAGTTAAACCAAAATGGGTTGCTATTTTCTCTATTTATTGAAATATAATGACACTTCCATAATTATAATTTTGATAGATATGTGTGTCTTTATATTATTTATATATATCTAAAAACTATAGCAATAGATATGTTCATTTCTTTTAAGAAAGAAGGAACATCCTTATTGGTAAATTACACGATCAATCATTCATTTGTCTCAAAACACAAATGAGTGGTTCAAATATGGCCAATATAAATTAAACATTCATCTTTCCTAATATTTAACATTTTTGAAGACTTTAAGTATAAGTAAAAAATGTATGTATTAATTAGTTGGCGTACATTATAAATAAAATTGAACAAATATATCCATAATTAACGATATTGTTCTATCATTAAAAAAGATATTGTTCCAAAAACATTACTATACTAATTTTTTAATGTTGTAGAAGATAATCATAATAATTAAAGATAAATTAATAATTGTAATTTTTTTAATATAAAATTAAGAAAATTAAATAACAATTAAAACATATTACCATTTAATAATTCTTCAATAAAATAAAATCATTAAATTTTAAATAGACAATAATTTTCCTATCATATTTTTTTTTGGTAGATTGAGCATATATACAGAGAGAAAGTTAGTAGAGTCACGGGTGGAAAGAAGTCCAAGAGGGCTTTTATAATTATTTGTTTTATAGTTCTGTTTTTGTGTAAAGCTAATACAAGTTGCAATATTTTTAATCTTCCTCTTTTTTGGTTATTAATTAAGATCAATGAACGAATAATTGTCGTCTTTAACAATTAATATTGCTTAAGCATTTTTAATCTTTTGATACATAACCACCAACCGTGTGTGTATAAAATTCCTCTTGCTAACATGCTCGAATAAAATTATTACTTTCTTCATTGTAAAACCAAACATTTTAAAATAAGATTGTGCTTTTCGGATGAGAATATCACATTTTATTAAATATCAATTGGGACAGACTAGCAATTGCTTTATTTAAAAAAAATAAAAAAATTACGAGTATTAATTCTTTCACACAGTTTTTTATAAGTCAAAACTAATTGAGATTCTATAGCCTTTATATTTATAATTTTAAACTCAATATTAATTATATGTAGAATTTGATTTGCTCAAATTAACTATACGTTTGATATTCTTTTAGTTGAGGAATCCAGAGAGGAAGGAACAACAACCGGCAAAACACTCTAGCGTTTGACATTATGTCTCTATGTAAATTCATAATACATAAGTATATGAGTCATATATCTTATATATCAAATAAATAGCTTATTCATAGCTTATGTGATATTTAACTACTCAAACTTGAATCTAATAATTGAGAGAAGTATATGTGTTGAAATAATTTTCAAATAATGATATTTTTTTGTTGTCATTAGACAACAGTCGTGGTTTTTTTTTTTTTTAGGTTTTGGAGATTTCATTTTTTTTTTGTGTTTTGATTGATATTTATATTTCTCTGTTTGTTTATTTTTCCAACATCTCATATTAGTAGTTTTTGATTCAGTATGATATAAAATTGTTAGTATGTTATGTGGTTGTAGTATTCTTTGATCTTCCACGTCATAAAAAAAAAATTTATATTATAGAAGTGTTGTTTATGCAAGATTTTGACTAAGATAAAGACTTGATTATTAAGCGATAATTTGTGGCTCACCTATCTTTCTTGAGAACCTATTTAGTGCACGATTTCAGTAATGTGTCAAGTTTTATTGTGATGTTTGCAATAGAGAAATTTGATAGAAGAATCATATTTGGCTTGTGGAAAATTCAAGTTAGTGATGTGTTGATACAATCGGAATTACACAAGATGTTGAAATGCACAAGTGTATTGGTTGACATTGATGTAAAGTGTGTAGTGAAATTATGTCAATTGCTGAAGAACTTCATGAGAAAACCAACATGAAAGTTGCACCATATTTTTCAGCATGGTTTTCAACAGGGAGAAGAAAACCTTGAAGTGGTTTAGATTTAAGTAGAAATTTTTGGAGTGGTTTAACTTCAAGTGAAAAATACTTTTTATTGTAGAGTATGATAGTCCTTTCGAACTATAACTATTGGAGCAGATAATAGAAGCTGAAGATGCACCAATTTCAATCAAGGTGGAGATTGATGGATGTAGTTGAAATTGCAGAATATTAAAAAAGCCTGACATTGCTTAGTTTTGTAAAAGAATATAGATACCAAAACTACATATATGACTCTAGTTGAAATTCTTTTCTCTTATACTATTGTGTAAGCTTGTTGTGAAATATAGTTTAAATATTTGCTTTGAAGAGTACGAGTTTACTATGTTATTCTCTGGTTGTCATTAAACAACCGTCATAGTTTTTTTTTTTTCTTTCAGTTTTGTGTCCATTTATTTTTTAATACTTTTGTTAATTGGAGATGATATTAATAATAATGACAACTACCTCTAATTTTGAGAAGGCTTTACGAAAAAAAAAAAGATAAATAATGTCATATCAAGACATAATACATCATGGAGAATATATGAAAACTACTTGTTTAAAAAAAAATATCTTTAAACTACCTCAATGATAGATGAAGAAAAAGTGAAAAATTATATTATTTTTTTCGGAAAAAGTGAAAAATTACTTATTAAATTGCATAAGAGCTTTGTAATGTGTCTTGATAGTTTTTGTAGTAAATTGAATTTGGTTTTATTCATGTAAATTGAATTTGGTTTTATTCATCTTAGCACTAGCACTTGACATGAGTGTAGAACTATTCAACTCTTTCCAGAAGATGGTGAGAGTGGTCACTTACGATGCTTGACCTAGTTGATTTCAATAAAATTAACTATTCATCCCAATAAAAAAGTGCGATTAAATATTAATTTAGAATTTCTTTTACATCAAACAATTTCAAATCTTTTTTATTGTAATCGCTTTTGATTTTCTCTGAAGCAGATTACACGTGTAACATTAAAAACAAGATTAGTATTTTTAAAAAAATTAGTATTTATCAATTGTAAATCAAATTCAATTCAAAGAAACTGAATAGAGTGTTTTTGAAAAACATATAATCATATGTAAAACAATAAGTCATTTCAAACTGTAAAATTTTGTCCCAACTTAAATACATGTTTGGTGTCATGTACAATGAATTTTGCCAAAACTACTCTTAGTGAATTTTGCTAGATTACCGTGGTTCAAAGTGAATAATGGATAGCACTTTATGCAACATTTTACTCAATCCGTGACTAATGGATATAATTTTTTTTGTTTGTTGAAAAGATAGGACTTTTGTCTTTAGCATTGTCATTGTTTTACATATTTTATTTTCCTCCATCATGCGATCCATGTGCAATCAAGTTTTTATTTTTTTATATAATTATTTTCGCAAAATATTTATATTATTTTATCTGAAACTTATTGCATGTTGAAGCACATGGTAGTTTGAAAAGTATTAACATACATTATACATTAAAAAACAAATGTAAATATTTGTATAAGTACTCATTGAACCTTAAAACTTTTCCTATTTTAAACTGATGTACTATTTCTTTATTTTAATTCTTTTTAATAAAAAAAAAAAAAGCATTCATAACTATAGCAAACAAGAAAATTAAATAAATTGGATCTGACAATAAAGAAAAGCTACCTCTCGTTCTTACTAAACAATCTCACTAAATATTTTTTGTTTTGAATGAGCAATCTGATTAAATATTGAGAGTACAAATGTAAAACAGATATACAAATATCCTCACTCAACCAAACTAAAAACATTAAAATCTACAACCAATTGTGACGACTAATTAATTAACAAATAAAGAATGAATCGCTTGTTGGATTAACATTTAGTTGAGGCCCCTCTTAGAGTGTTTGCACTACGATCTAAATCGGTAATAAAGGAAATACTATTTAATTTAAAGATTATAATATTAATATTTGGTTCGATTTAAATGACATCTTTAAAAAGTTTAATTTGATTTGAATTAATGTAATTAAATTGAATTGATTTTTATTAAATTTTTATATTAATATTATATAGTTATTTTAATGTAATAATTTAAAGTAAAATATAATGTATAGTATACTAAAATTTAACATCACAAAATAATATCGATTGATTATGTTTTAAACATATGACATAGTAATAAAAATATTTTAAATTAAACAAATAAATATTATTAAAATAATTAAAACTAACGAGTAATATATTAATAAAATATCTCAAATTAATACAAGTATAAATAATTATTTAAATTTATATATGTAATTCTAGTTCAATTTTGAAAAAAAATATCTGAAATTCAATTAAACTCGATCGATTTAAAAAAAATAAAATAAAGACATCTAATAATATTCAACTTTATACTTTTTTTAATATAGTTTTAAATTGTTTACAATTTTTATATGAATCAATTTGAAAATGTATATACCTCTATGCTATAAGCATACTAAATAAACACGCTAATTTCAACAATTTGTTTGTCCTTTTTGATTGAGTGTCTAGCATATTTTTATAACAAATATTAGTATTGTAGTAAGTGTTATATTAGGCCTTAGAGATCAAACTCTCTCTCTCTCTCTTAATATTTTACTATTTAATTTTTTCTCTTCAATTATAGAGTCAACTTTATATTTTTTAGAGTGACTGATTTTTACTTGGTCCCATCATAAATCTTGTGCCTCTCCATTTGTTTTTACAATTAGAAAAATAGTAATTTGTGAAAAAGTCAAGGACTTCATCCATTTGAAAAAAAATAAAGATAAAAGTAGAAAAAGGAGTTTTGTGCACTAAATTTTCATATTGGAAGCCAGAGCAAAAGTTAACTTTAATCTCTAGCGGTAAAGCCAAAGCCTATCACATTATGGAAATTTAAGCAATAAGAAGGGGAGAAGAAAAAACACTTCCACTACATTACTTGTTCCTCTATCCCATTATCAGTTTTATTATTTTGTTTGATTGAGTAATGAAGCAACTAATCATGACGTTCTTTAATAGGTAACAAACTATATTGAGGAATTAGTATGATGTAGAAAAATTTATTTGTGGGTAAAATTATTGCTAAGGGAACTATTCTTTGACACTATATATCTCAACTACTTTTGCTATTATTATATTATATTACAAAAGTTAACAGAAAAATAAACCTCTTTAAAATAATGGCATGACATTCAAGAGCATTTAAAATATATACCCCGACACATATGTGAACATATACAAACTATATTTAAATAAGAAAGCAATTTTTTATCCAAACAATTATATACAAACTATTTCTATAGTTGAAGAAAAATATGATAAAATTATTTCCATATATTTGTTGTTAAAATTTATAATAGATAGTACATTGAAATTAGTTGAATGCAATAATTATAAGCATGTCATAAATTATTTTTGTGAGTTATTTCAAATAATATCAAATTTTTATATCAATAGATAAATCGAGACAAAATATTTATAAGCAAATTCAAATGCAGATTAAATGAAACGAGGCTTCAAATTTTTAAATAATGATAATAATATTTAAGTGGTATTTGTTCAATTAACAAAATAAAACAATCAATTATGTTGTGCTATTTATATTATCATTTTATGGGTGAAATAAAAATATTTTATATTTCTTTTAAAACAAAAATGGTACTTCACACTTTTAAACATAAAATAAATTATTATAGTATATTGAGTGTGATTGTTAGATTTAGTTAGATATGATTCAAGTTAGTTATAAGTTAGTTATCTTTAGATGTAATTTTGTTAGGTTAGTTACCTTCAAAGTATTATATAAAAGTGCACTATATTTTAATTGTGTAATAATATTTCATACTATCATTTTAAATTTAATATTTTTCTTTAATTATTTATCTATTTCTTAAATTCAATCGTAATTCTCAACATAGTGTCAGAGCAATAGTTATTCTGCTACATTCACTCAAGATTTTTTTGGAAAAATTTTCATTGAGAAACTTCATTAATTCATTTTTAGTTTTTTATTTTCTATTAAATTCTTGAGATTTTCTATCAAGACTCTAATCATTCTTGTTGTATCCAATTTTATTTTTCAATTTTTCTTTATCATTGATCTCGTACTTTCCCCCTTCCGTTGCTCCATTGGGAAAATGTTATATTGAACATTGTCTTATATGGTGGGGTTGATTTGGTGGTTCAGTAACATCCCACTAACATGATTATGCAAGCGGTCAAAACAACATTTAAATTTGGATCTACTTTCACTATTAAGATTAAACATGCTAAACTCAAATTCTCAATTTACTCTCTGTTCTTCGTTCTTTCTCAACTTGATTGTATAATAGTTAAAAATGGTTTGTGATTTGTGATACGATTCTTTGAATACTTCATTGTTGATTAGCCATTATTTTTCTTTAGTGATATATTTCACTATAGTTTTATTCTTTTTAATCATTGTTGACTTTCTCTTTGTGCTTTTACCATATAGTAAAACAATTATCATTCTTTTTGTTCTTTTTCCCTATGGTATTAGACGTTTCTCATTCTCTTTGTGCTTCTATCCCATGATGGTTAAATTTTGTTGGCCAAATTTGACATTTGAAGACCCAAAATTAAGATTATTGATTTATATTAGAGTGAGTGTCGTGGAGACACTGAAAAATTTTCAAGTTAGTCCAAAGTAAGCAAAAGACTTCGACAAGAATTATGCACCTCAATCGCTAACATTTTTTACATAATTTTCTTGTTTAACTTATGTAGTTAGATTTAGTTATATATAGTCTAAGATAACTAAAAGATAGTTATGATTATATAAAATTTTGTTATGTTAATTACATTAAAAACACTATATAAAAGTGTATCATACTTTAATGATATTATTTTTCTTCGGATTATCATTTAAGTATCATATTTTGTTTTAAATGTTTCTCTATTTCTTGTGCTCAATCATAATTCTCAAGTGTCATTTCAATCTATCAGCCAATTGTACCATAAATAAAATGCGAAGATGTTTACGGTAATTATAATCAATGTAACTTAAGTTTTAAAAATTGAAAAGAGAAAAATGAAACAAGTTTTTCATTGAAGATATAACATAAATAATGACATGTAACTCTCAAATACCTATTCTCAAATTTAATATAAATTATAAAAGTAGATAGCTTTTTAACATTGTTATCGATAGTGTTAAGTTGATGTCTTGTTTTAAATTAAATCTCAATACTTTCAATTGTGTGAATTAATTATGATAATATTTATTTATTATCTTTTTAAATAAAAAAAAAGTACTTAAATATATAAAAGAATCATGTATTTTTAATTTGATCTTACAATTTCAAAATATTTTTAATTTGGTTCTCCCTCAAATATTTTTTTTTTGTTGAACCGGACAAAATTTGATGATATGGACTAGGCATTTTTTTCTCTGACTGTTCAAAATATATTACTAATCACAAATTAAACATTTTAAGTGAAAGAGAGAGCAAAGATGGAAATGAAATAAGGTGGAATAAAAAACTAAAAACACACTTCACTCCTCTAGTGGCACGTGTCAACTATGCCAACTAAAGAGACTCTTTGTTCAAAAAAATAAAAAAGCTTTCTTTTCGTTCCTTCATTCATTTTCATTTCGTTAACAACTTGTTTTTTTACCGCTGGCAATTCTATTGTGTTGCTTTCAAAAACACTATGATATGATTGTATTGGAAGATGAAATGTGGAGGAAAACAGGGACTTTGATCTGGTGGTGCTACGAGAGGGTGAAGAATAGCTTTCAAAAGGTGTAAGACATCAAAATAAGACAACTACAAACTCCTCCTAGACGGTTTCAAAATAGGACATCAAAATTAAGTTATTATTTTGGGATTTTAGGGAGGAAATGATTGATGAAAATTTTGGGTTTTGAGTTGAAGAAAACCCCGATCCAATCTGGGAATCCTTCTTAATCAATCTAATCATAGGATTTGGCAATCAAGAACCAGAAGTCAAGGTCAAGGATGGAGTAATGGATGCTAACGAAGAAGCCGCAACAGTAAAAGAAACAAAATCAGAATTATGGAAAGCAACAATGTTGTTGTTAGAGAACCAAGAAACATAGCTGCTGCTGGAGGCACCAACTTCTCCAAGGACGACATTATCACAGCAACAAAGCATTTATGAATGAGACAACCATCAAGAATCTTGTTCTTGGGCAAGAAAGATGAGTGATGAGACCAGTCTATTGAGTTTGGTGTCGGGAAGGTTAGAAACAAACAATATTAAAATTAAATTGGCCAGTGGATACAGTGCTGGAAAAACAAGAAAGAAACTTAAATCGGTGCATAAATGCAGAAACTTGAGTTTAGTGTGAAGTTGAACTTTCCCCTATTGTTCATTAGTTACATTTGTGGGATTTATCCGGCTACTGTCCAGAAGCATTATCAAGTTAACCAATTTCCAATAGTGGTAACAAAGGCTTAGACAATGGTTCACAAATGGGGTCTTTGTCCTTCCATTAGTGGGATCGTGGAGGATAGATTTCTATTTTCTACGTCCAATGGAACATGAAAAAATATAATAGATGTCAACCTTGAGAACAAGGTTGTTTTGCATAGGGAGTGTATTGCTAGGACTTAGATTAGTAGTAAGTTAATAATAATTAGTTAATGAGTTAGTTGAAGTTATTAGAGAGATCATTGAATATTGTAATTAATTATGGAATAGAGTATTATGGAATAGAGTAGTAGTTCTATTGTGAAGAGGAAATTGTTAGAGGAGACATTTTTCTCCTAGTTCTCAATAAAAATGTTCTTTCTTAAGAATCCAATTCTTCAGTTCCTAACCCATGCTAATACCAAAAATACATACAGTGTAGTGGCTTTCCAATCTCAATAACACTGAAAACAATACACAAAATATGGTAGAGTTCTTAAAATAAATGCACTCAATGACTTCAAACTTACGACTACAAGTCTACAACGTAGGATGATATATTGCATTCCAAAAACAGCACAATGGAAATTAAGGTTACACATTGAGTTGAAGTATAGCCTATATTTACTCGGTCTTAACAGGGTCCATTTAGCACCAAAAATTAATAATTCAAATAAAAAAATATATAAACATAATACTCTCACAAAGGGAAACTTGGAATCTGAAATGAACAAAGATTATAGAAACTACAGCTCTACATTTTCTTCCTTCTAAGCCATGTCTTAAGATAGATTCAGTAAGAGGGAACGCTACCACAATGTCTTCAACGCGTGACATCGCCACCGAATGGGTTCGGTTTGGGAGCCAGTTTCATATCCCCAAAAAAAGGTGGATGTATACTCTAGACCATACTTGAGAGGCAGTTCAAGATCACTGGCCCACTTTTGTTAAGACCACAAGGAACTCAATTTGGATGCAAGCTTGGCACTCTTGTAGTCATCCCGAAGTTGAATAAATCTGAGGCATCAATAGGAATGAACATTTTATCAGCAAACACGAGCAACCACATTTGGTTATTATTATATATATGCATAACATTTTATTGGGAGTTTATAATAATTGGAAAGAATATTTTCTTTTATAATAACATTTATGGAAATTGTTAATTGAATGGCAATAGCATAGAATCTTTTCATATATACGCATAACATTTATAGGGAGTTTATAAAAATAGTATCTATAAAGATGGAAAATCATAAACAATTGCACCAAAATGTCCAATGTAATTTATACCTTTGCGCATCTTTCCGGATGCTGGGTGTACCCTCAAACAAAGTTGAAAGGCTCTCAGGGGCAACAATGAAGACATTGGCCATTCTACAGAAAAGTGTTCAGAAATCAGTAAAAAATGTTAGGCAAGGGAAGAAATTCAAAGTTGTTGTATATGTTGTTCAGCTTACATGCCCAACAATTCAAATTTCTCATCGACAGAAGGAGCATTGAAACTACGCACAAATTCTCCATACTCGGTAATGTCACGCTTCAGACGCAATCCCCCACTACAAATGACTCATAAACATACAGCAATCAGCAGGATACCTTATAGCTAATTAGAGGCAAACATAAACATCACAAAGCACTGTCAGCACAACAATTGAAAACTTGAAGACAAAGTTACAACACACACAAGAAATGAGGGTAGAGAAAAGTGTTCAGCCAACAAAGACCCTCGAGGAAGATCAGTTTGCGATTAGAATGTGAAAAACTTTTTGCAACTCAACAGTGTATTATTGTGGTGTCTAGAAAGAATGTAAGAGCCAGGGAAAATACCTTGGATTGAAAGTATATTTCTGCCAATGGTTTAGCAGAACCTTGTGCAAGCGATTTCCCTAAAATGACAAATCAATCATGTTAATGGAAAAAATTTGGACACCAGACCCAAAATAACACAATATTCATTATAACCATCTCATCACCCTATATAATAATGAATTTTAACTAGTATCTACATTTCAACAGTTTAATGCAAGTAAAACAAACAGGTAATAAAGCTAATAAGGTACACCGTGATGATTATTCAGTACAAGTCAGATCACTTGTCATTTGTTTGCCATTAGGTTCCTAAACTAAAAAGTTTTTAATGATTCCCTGATCTGTTGACTAAATGTAATTAGGCCCCTAATGAATTTTTAAATAACTTGTGAGGTACACCATGGTGATTATTCAGTACAAGTCAGATCACTTTATGCAAGTGTGAAAGATTTTGTGAAACTGTTAGCTTAATCAAAATGGTTTCTTAATTTTTGGTCCGTCGGTTTTCATTTTATGGGTTTCTTGAAACATGTGTCTTGTTCTTATATCTCCATCAACTATGTAATTAACAGAAAAAAATCTCCATCAACTATGCTTAATTCAAAATCCTGTAGTTTTCTTAAGTCATAAAAACAGCTCAGCTGAGTGGTATAGGCAGAGTTCAGATCATCAATGTGAAAGATATTGTTCAAACAATATATCAAGGAAGAAAAGAGAATAAAAATAATTAAATCCCAAGCGAACCCCAATAACAATAAAGTTAATGGACTGAACAGGCTCCATATTTTGAATATGATTTATTATAAGTTGTTGAAAGCAATAAAGAGGCAGAAAAGCAATGAAGGGGAAAAGGAAAACTTTCACGCTATCAGAAACTGAAAGCCAATCAGTGTTGCTTGCACCAAATTAGCTACCCAAGACAGAATACATTGGATGATAGTTGGATCTTCCTTAGTCACAGATCAAAACAAATGAATCATCTCAGTAAAGACCCCTCCCCGTCAGTAGAACATTGATTAGTGACGGAACCATCACTAGAAAGCGAGTAAACAATCAAAATAACCCCCTTTCCCCATAAAAAAGAATAAACTCAAAAGGGATTCGCCATAACAAATAATAAATAAGGCCATATATCTAACATAGAGATTTAATTACTATGTAGATTGTTAAATTATTTAGGGATTTTTAAATATGTCCCTGAATTTAAAAAGTTTATAATCGGGTCATTGATCTTGTCCTTAATTTGCGATTAAGCCCCTTAACTAAAAAGTTTTTAATGATCCTCTGAACTTTTAAATAATTTGTAATCAGGTCCCTAATGAATTTATAAATGATTTGTAATTCCATCCCTCAACTTTTAAATAATTTGTAATTGAGTACCTAAGTTCAGGGACCTAATTACCATTTATTGACAACATCTAGGACTTAATTACAAACTTTTAAAAGTTTGGGACCGACTTAAAAATTCTTAAGTAGTTCCAGACCTCCAGAGTAATTAAAATCAAAAATAATATTCACCTATTCGTTTTTGTACAAGCAGCTAAGAATTTGATTCAATAACACAACATCAAATCATATATAGTCGATGATCAAAGATAAAATACTATACCAGTTCAGACAAAAATGCTTGTTTATTAAGACCTTCTAAAGCAGTAAATGCAGACTCCAGCACCCGAGAAAGATAAGCCACAACCCTGACAAAGGAAACCAAATATAGTTGTTAAGAACTAAGAATATTACTATAAAGATCAAAGATATAAGTTCAAAGCAGAAATGACATTGTTGGTATAACTTTGTTGCATTGTCTGATATGAAATGAAATTATCCCCAAGTCACCTATGTTGCATAAGATTAATCTTGGTCCCTAACAGCATTGAGATCTGTACACTTAATAATCTATATAGCCCTGCTTTAAAACTTTAACTGGCAAGGGAGATCGGGATCTGATATTTTATCCAGTCTTGTAGGTCATCTAAAACCAGAAGCTTAGAAACCAGTGAACCGGAGCTATAGATATATTTGGAGCTACTGACTAAAATATATTTTCTATTTTCTATTTGTTTATTGTTTTTTGCATGGTTTCATACATTTAGGGATATGTATATGTACCAAAAACAAGTTGGATTTCCAACCCTTGGATCTTTCCTTTTCTGGGTTCAAAGACCAACCCAAATTTCGAAACACTGCTATGTTGAATACACGTCAAGAATGAAATGATAAAATTCAAATATTCAAAAGTAAAAACAACTATGCTCACATCCACGTGAGATATAAAACACCGAAAACAAAATCATAATCACAATACTACATTCAAATTCAAATCTTCAAGTAATGTCCACCTTGTGCAGGCAGTAGTTGGCCGGTGGTCAGGGGCCATTCCATCCTCAGGTGATTTATAATCCGTAGCCTTTTGCTCAGCTGAAAGCAATCGCTCTACCTGCAAAGGGTTTTAAAGTGGGAAACTTTAGGAACTACGACTCAAATTTTATATATTAAAGTACACAGGAAAAATCCAGACTAAATTTATTAAATGGATAGTTATGCGTAGGCAGACAACAGGGAAACCATTGGAGTGTACGGTGTATGTGTAGTCACATGATAGGATTAACAATAGGTAGTTGAACACTGGCTATCACACGCCATATTAAAGGCCCAACTGACCTCAGCCATGACAGTTTCAATACACTGTTGTAATCCTTTGTAAGCAGCAGCCTCTGCACTTGACATTGCTGTAGCCATTTCTTCACAAGCAGCAGCATGTGCACCATCCACAGGAAGCAAAAGCCTAGATATAGAATTTGCAAAGTACTGTAGAGAATAATTCATTTCTGTTATGAGGCTTTATTATTTATGTTAACGGTAAAAAAAATCAATTAAAATCTAGACTCCTCATCATACTTGTTGAATAATAGCTACACTACTTCCCGAACGTTGTACAGCAACCATGAAAGATCTAAAACTGCTTTCACCAGCAGCAGCCGCGGCCTCCGCCTGCATATCAACAAGTAAATCTTCATTATGTTTGGTTAAATGTCCTTTAATTTCATACTAGACAATACTTAAACAACGGCATGCGAAAAAAGCATTTAATTACAGCAGATGCGGCCGCAGCAGCAACCCTACGGCTAACACTTGTACCCAGCACAAATCTTTCCCTCAAATTAGCTGCTTCAGTCAGACCGTCTCTAGCGCGTTCAAGACCTTCTGCTATATATTGACTAACCTGTAAAATAGATCAGGAATGAGCCCAGAAGAATGAGCTCTTGCCCACTAAATATATCAAATATTTGAATGCTGACACATTTTGTAATTTACTTACTTGGTCAAGCAGGCAAGTAAACACTGCTTTTACATGGGTTGCCAGTGTAGCAGGCTGTAAAGAAACATTAGTTTTAAATTATAATTGCAGTTACAAAGGATTATTTTATCAAATTCAATAAAAAAAATATCAGCAATTTAACTACAAAAAAGTTGGTAAGTGCAAGAAACACAGAAAATATCATGGAATGATGGATTCTTTAAGAAACATTTTGATAATACTATAATTCACAAACTTAATAAAATATTTGTCATTTATTTTTTACTTGTCCAACTAATGACATAAATACTTCCATATACATCTCTTTTTAATGACATTAAATGTATTTCACATAAATCAACTTGTTCACTAGCTAAACGAAATTGAAAGAGACAACAGGGGATGGATGAAAAATCAAAACTTGCTGAAGTGTAAGTCTAATGAAAGTAAACTTAAACTTCACAGATTATGTTTCTTATATCTAGACAGTCACACTTCTAATCCACCTAAACAAAACTTGGACAGGATTCTTCAGAAAGAAAATGCCTTCCCAAATTCCAATCATGGGGGAAATCACCTGGGAAGAAAAGAGATTGCATCTTGAGATTGCTTCTTCATTCCAACGCACAAACTCTGTTACAACAGTGACGGATATTTGCTGCTGAGAAGAAGCTACCGTAGCTCCCTTTGAGCGTCCAATTGTTCCAGATGAATCAGAAATCTGGCTTTCAGCTCGCAATTCTTCCATCTGCATTGCACTTATCAACATAAAGCTTTCCGCAACCAAATCCAATTTGGAAGGGGGGAAAATTGAAACAATTGCAAACCTTCACTTTATATAACTGTCTGAGAGATGCCTGCTCATATTCAGGATATTCATCCTTGTTATTCGAAAACAAGGACTCTGTCAGGCCTGATATAAAGAGTAATACAAGAATGAAGCATGTCAAATATTAGTGCATATTTATGAGACGGTGAGAATACACAAAACTAAAAAAGTCAAAAGCACTACTTGAAAATTGCCATGAGGCAAGAACAGAGCTATTAAAATTCACAGATTAAATAGAATATTTCCATTAAGCTATATAATAATCAAACCTCTATGTTTACCATAAAAAATAAGTTATTCCCAGAGCAAGCAGTTAGGTGTGAAATTAAGATTAAAAATATAATAAGTTTTTACAATCATTAGTATCTAAACAGCAACACTCCCACAACAACTGGAATATAACTCAGTGCATCAAATTATAATGCAGGCAGACGAGCACACTGCTAAGAAATCAAGAAAATATAACAAATATCATGTATCAATACAAAACAAAACCTTTTCTGCATACTCAAGTATTGTCATGAAATACATCTCATGGGCAGATAAACGATTCCTTCTAGTACATTTTATATCTATGTTTCAAACCATTGTTCCTTTTAGAGATGGGTTCATTAAAATCCGACACATTCAAAGACAATTCTTACCCTCAACATCCAAGTCACCGCATCCTACAACTCGGAGATCTCTAGCAACTTCTTGGGTCTTTTCATACGCCACTGCCAGCATTCGAAGATACTGCAGCCTCAAACCAAATGCAAATTAGATTGAAATCAGCCTGCAGTCTAAACTGGTACTTCGACGATAATAATGAAGGCAGTTGGTTAATTGTACTCACGAATAGGAGCCCACCTTCCTCCATGGAAGGTAAATTCACAAGAGAAGGTTTAACTAATAGTTTGTCCAGAAGGGCAGTAACTCGCTGCTCTAAAACTCGCTGCATAAAGAATAACAATAAAAAAGTTGCATGTTTAGTTTTTATGAATACACCAAATGAAACTACCTATTCAAAGCCACAATACTTGGTGAGGATCATTTTATGGTACCTGAACTAAAATTGACATAACTTCACTGGGTGAAGGGAATACAGCAGTGATTGTTGCAGCCTCTTTACGGACAGTGTCTGCAACAAATTACCTGTCATCACTGAATCTTTCAAGAAAATAATTGTTCCACTAGCAGAAGAAAATATGCTTCGAACCTGTGATTTCTTTGTACAAGGAGGAAAGCCCACGAGCAACATTAGTAGGACTAGTTTGTGCAGCTTGGTCACCAAGAACCAACCTAGTGTCTGCATTCATTACTTCCACATCAATAAACATTGGACGTGTTGCTACATAATGTTGCATGGCACTTGTCCCCCTGTTGAACTGCATGCAGAGAGCAATTTAGTTAAATTGATGCACTTATTTATCAAAACAAACATTAAACATTTGATACATTCTTAAAGCATTTCTTTTATCTCCATTATTATAAGCAAGTGAGCAACATATACTGCAAGCACAGGAATGTTAGGGAGGGAGTAAGCGGGCGGCAAGAGAGGGGCAATCAAGTATAACAAACTTTATTACCTGAGACAAAATTTTGGCACATTCTGCCATTGTGGTCAATTCTCTTTTCTGTGATGCTGCATCGAACCGAGAAAGCAGTCTATTCTCCAATTCTGCAGGATGGGTGAAAGGGTTATGAAACTTTTATTGCTAAAGAAACCTAAAAGTCGGATTTAAACATTCATGGACTGCCACTAAATATTTTGATCTTACCCATATGTAAGGTCAGTTATTATAAAAGGATCTGTTTATTCTATGTTCTTAAAAGCAAAGAGGGTTAAAAAAACTGATCATAGACCATGGTAAAGGAAAGGTAGAATTGAGTTAACTATTGAATAGTCTTCAAGGCCAAATTAGGTCATTTTCTTACCTTCATATCAAAAAAGTGAGGGTAGTAAAAAAATCCACATAATTTAATTTAATTTAATTCGATATTCTTTACATTAGGATCACAACATATTGAAGAAAAATCAGATGTGATAGACGAATATGTCCTTAAAGTTATATAGTTGCATTTCAATAGGAAAAACACATACAATGGATCAAAGCAGAACACAAGAAAGCTCAAAGAACTCCTTAAGGAAAAATGTCAAACACTACCTCACTGTTCTTTAGTAAAGTCACATAGGATTCCAAATTTTAGGTAGCTGTTGTAAGTTGTAACGGATACAGTGCATGCCAGAAGATCATAGAGATGCATGTGTGATCAATAAACCTAATTATTTCCGTATAGCAAAAGCCAATTTAATAAGTACTGAAATCTGTCAACATCATTTATAAATCAAATTGTCTATGAAATTCCACCCAGACATAGTTAATCAGCTTTAAAGTTTTAAAGGATCACAAAAATCTTAGATCCTGAATCATGTACCTTATTCATCATGTAATCTTGTGGACGCCCAATATTATATGTTTATAATAGTTTTAGCAGGAAATACGTAAAACCTTTGTTCCCTTACCCATTTGGTTTGACTGAATAAACATATAAAAAAATTCACGCAGACTATAGTTTTGAGTTTATAATGGGAAGTTCATTTGTACTAGCTTTTTTGTAAAATACTAACCATTACAGTATTCCTGTAAATTAGCAACTGCAACTTCTAATCCCCTGCTAGCCGTTGCATTTCCCATTGCTGATGGGGCAGTTATACCATGTCTTCCTATATCTTCTTCAGCAAATGACCCTGAAATTAACAGAATTGGAACAGCACTGACATAATTAGGCCAAAACATTATAAAACATTTAAAAGACATCTTAATTCTTACGCAATTTTTGTGCAATTGAAGCAGCCTCAGCAACACGGCTATCATCAGAAAAAAGAGGGGAAAGCTCCATCAGATCGCCAGGGCTGCTATTGAACTCCATTAAGTACTGCAGAAATAAATCAACCATAAAGGTAAATTTTCCAATATGAATGATGGCATAAACTGGCATAAAC
The DNA here is from genome assembly GCF_000331145.2 of Cicer arietinum. Taxonomy (NCBI): domain Eukaryota; kingdom Viridiplantae; phylum Streptophyta; class Magnoliopsida; order Fabales; family Fabaceae; genus Cicer; species Cicer arietinum. Next base: position 56,164,155 of record NC_021166.2, on the reverse strand, counting down.
CAAATGAACTAGCTGGTTTTTACTTTTATCAGCTCAATAGTTTGACTGGCAGTTTCTCGCTGAGCATCTGCACTCTGACAAGAAATAACAGAATTGCAAATGAGATTATATTTCAAACACAAAGGAGTAATCAACCTATCAAACACAGTTCCTCTATCAAACACAGTTGAAGGGTGAAAGAGTTCAGCTCCCTACCTGGAGATGATCTCCTATCTTTGCAGCTGTCTGACCAACACTTGAAATACGTGAATCCAACCTCGCAAAGCTTTCAAACAACCCATCTACACCTTTCTCCAGCTGAAAAGGAAACAAAGACATATATTAAAAAGATCATCTCAATTTTAAATTCCCAATAGATGAATAGATTATTCAGCCCTGGTTACATAACATGTTATCATGTTATAGAAGATCCCCATTCTTCTAAAGAGGAATTCTAGCAACAACTCTTTTCAACAAACTTTCTATTATAGGTCCATTCTCTAAATTGTTGTTGCACTCTTCAAAAAGTGCTCAAATTACGAGGCAACTAAATAACGAGACTGATAAAGAGTGTTACCTAACAATTCTCATCCCCAAAAATAGAAAAAGCCAAAAACCGGAACTCAAAAGCTGAGACCTAACCGATGTGTTTTAAAAGAAAACAAAGTTTCCAAACAACACGAGGGTAACAATAATTTTTCCTTTTCTATTTCATAACATTTAGAATAAAAACACTTGCGAATTTCAATATAATAACAAACAATAGTTCAGAAACAAACCTCAGCTAGTGTCTTCCGATGCTTAGAGTCTTGAACAGTAACATCTTTCTTAAGATTGTACAGTCTCCCATCAATCTTCATTCCACAATCACAAAAATAACATCAACACAGTAAAACTAAGACATCAATCAAGTGTTGTCAAATAGTAGCTATACAACACTATAGTAACTGTTTGGATCCACGATGAAAAGTATACAAACATGCGGCAACCTTGAAGCTACATGTTGTAGATTCTACAGTGAAATAAATTAGGACGCGGTTCCAAACATGCTAATAATGTAGCAGAATGTTAACAAAGTGTTATTGTTCCACAATACACGAATAAGTAGAAAGTGTTGTGGAATAGCAGATATAGTAGCACTAATTATAGCATTGTAGCATAACAGAATTCAAATAATTTAAACAGACCGCTATTTTATGATATCCGCGGTGACAACACTGCATCAACCTAATTAAAATGAAATTTCTAGATAATTAACCACTAATAACGGTGTGTGTGTGTGTGAGAGAGAGAGAGAGAGATAAGAATAAAACCTGTTTACGTAGCTCAAGCAATTCCTTACAAGAATCCTTGAACAAAGACAAGAGTTTCTCAACATCAGGAAACAAGGGACTCGAAACGCCTTGCGAGTATTTATTCGCATCAGACCGTAGATGACCGTTCGGCAGAGAATCACCACCGTCCGATTCAAGTTCCTCTAATTTGAAAGACGGAAGAAGCTCATTCACCAGATTCCCGAACAGCGCATCGAACGAGAAATCTCCCTAACATAACCGAATTTCATTTCATTCAATGTCAATTTCATTTCATTGCATTTGATTTTCGAAAATTTGGAAAACGAAATTGAAGAATTGAACTAACCTTGAAGTCATCGACGTCGAGAATGAGAGGGAAAGAAGCAGGTGAAGATGCGGATTTGGTGGTTTTGAGATCGGTTTTGATTGCATCTCTTGGCTCTCTCATCACGGTGACGAAACGCGACGGTGATGGTTGAGATGAAGGTGTCGTTTGTTCGATCTAACGGAAACTATGAGGTGTGAACTTCTTCTTTGGTTGTGTCGTTGTGGCGCGTTTGGAAGTAAACTGTAATAATAAAAGTGAAAACAGAAATCAAAAACACGTTTGGAGTGGAGAAGGACGAAGAACACAACCACACTGGAAGAAGCAATATTGTTAAATATTTCTTTTTTTAAAATAAGGGTTTAATTCATTTCTTAGAAAAAAAACCAAAAAAAAAAATGTTAAAGAAAGTTTAAAAAAACAATATGTGATTGATTTCGATAACGTTCTATTTCAATATATTATAGAAAGAATTTTATTTGTTTACTAAATTCAATTAAATTGATGTCATTTAGGTTGGTTGTTAAAATATATCTATAAATATACGTTATATCGATTAGATTGTCTAATAGAGATATATAATATGATTTATTTAAAATATTTCTTGATCTGTTTAATAAGATTTTCAATATTTTAAAATTATTTATTTAAATAAACCATACTTAAATTTTATAAAAACATCTATTTACATGTTTTGATTTTAATTTGTTGTATGTTTAGAACAATTTCACACTATTGTTTTAACATAAGTTCTATGCTGTCACTATGTATAAATTAATCTTTTATAGAAATATAATAATAGTATATATTTTTTGGGTTATAAACTGAATTGGGGAAATAATAATCGTTAAGGATCAAATTGATAATAATTTATTTTATAAAATTGGAGTAAAAAATCAATTGGTGTTGTGTTTTTAGGCTTGTTTTTTACACAAGGACTGACATAGTCCAAAACCAGAACATAATAATTTGCTAACTAGTTTGTCATGCCACTTTAATGCCTGTGGACATAAATTTGCAACATCCATCCTACTCGTTGTGGATTTATTTCCTCCAAAGTATATATATATATATATATATATATATATATATATTAATTATTAATATAACTAATTTATTTTTTAAGTTTTGGAGGATTAAATCTTTATATTGACATATATTTGAGATTTAAAAAATGTCATAATAGATTATTATTAATGTTAAAAAAATATCATAATAGATTATTATGTCAATTTACTTATAAAATTTTAGACGTTGAGTATTTTGTATACTTAGTTTTTGAAATGAATTAGTTTTCATGGAGGATTTTAATTTCAGCAATATTAGGAAATTTAATTAGTTTTAAAATGATCATCTAACCCTATAATTTCACAAATTAAATTGATATCAAACTGGTCTGATAATTTAAATAATTCATTATAAGATTTGATGTGATTAAGATCATATACTATAAATTTTGCATCTTGCTTTATCTGTGGTTTAAGGTTGGCAATAAAGTTGAAAATGACAACATAACTTTAGAAATCCTCAAGTAATCAACTACATAAGATTAAAGTGTAAATATTTTTTACAATAGTTATATGATCCGACAACTATGAGTACCATTAAATTTGGATAAAAAAATTATTTAAATGTAATAGTCTCTACAATTGTTGCACCATACAATTCTTGCAGATAATTTAACTTTTATGTTATTATATATTTAAAATATAAATTTTATCAGATAATAAAATGAAATCGTTGAAATTGATTTAGGAAATTGTTAGAGTCCATTTATAATAATAGAATGCAACAACTATTATTAATTATGATTAAGAATTTTTTTATTAAATTAATTACACTAAGAATATTATATAATAGATTAGTATATTATATTTAAGTTGCATTATAATTCTTCGCACTATAATTTAAATTTTATATATTTTTTAATTATTTATTTAATAAATCCTCTGACATGCATCTCACTCAACTGTTCAAACATAACCACGATTGGACCAGAAGCAAGTGTATAGTAGCTTTAATGCCACCCAATTTGTTCATTTTAAGCAGACAGAAATATGTAGAAGTAAAGTTCCTTATTTTTTGCCTAGTGATCTCATGAATGTTGAAAAATATCCAAGAAAGGAATAGTCAGTTTTTTCGTGAAGGTTGATAAAAAAAAATGTCATGCAACACAAATAGAAAACAGATACAATAATAATTACATGTTTTCAGGTGACTGTCTAGCTAGTTTAGGTTCCATTTTCCAGCAGGACAATTTGGTTGCCTGACTGAATCAAACGGAATTTTAACGGTAATCTATACTTCTACTATGATTCCGTTTGAGTTTTGATTTTCTAAAATTTATTTGGCTTTTGGCTTGAAAATAATTGATAAAAGTCGTTTTTTTAAAAAAAAATTTGCGTTAAAAATAAGTTGAAAATTATTTATATTTATAAAAGTAAGTTGTATAATAAATTTTTAAATTAAAAATTACTTTTAGACAAATTTTAAATTTTAATTTCAAGTTAATATAAATTATTGAGTTATTAATCAATTTATCAGAAAACTTTCAAGTACGTAAAAATTAATTATACAATACTAGAAAAAAATTTACATGCTGTATTTAGTTTTTGCGAAATCAGAACGGCATAATGTATTTCTAGCAAACTCGTTCGTTGTTAAAAGTAAAAATAGGTTGACTTATTGTAATTATAGCAAATTCGTCGTTAATAGTGAAAATAATTTAGATAAAGCTAACCCTAGTAAGACTATAGTCTATGACCGGAAATGAGTTAAATTTTTCTTAGTTCAACTCGACTTCATAAAAATTGGTCTAGGTCGAAATTTGATTTGAATTAAATACGAATATTTTTTTTAATTCAAACTCCACTCTATTTAAGCTTGTAAACAACTAGATTTGACTCATTAACTCAAATTATATAACTCCAAAATCAAACTTTGAGATCTTTAAATTTTTAATATTATTTTTTTAGATAATATAATTGTCTAATTGAAAAATATAAATGTAAATTCAATGTATAAAAAATCATTATTTTTTTGGGTAAAATTAGTTGTATTTATACTTCAAATAATTATTATATAGGTTTTTAGTATAAGTGTTTATCAACAAAATATAATCAGCATATATATATGAGTGAAATATAAAAGTCTTACTATCACAAACATATTTAACAACAACAACTATAATGATATTAGTCAACAATACTAATATTGATCAATAAATTGATTATATACACGTATACACGCACATCCTAGTATCTCTCGAACTAAACAAGTTAAAATATACATAATTTAAATTATAACTCATTTAGTTAATATTAATACAACTCCCTACAATAGATGTATGCATTCTTAGAGCATTTCTTTAAATTTCTATTAAATTAATATAGATATTTTGAGGGATCTCGACCAAAGAACACTGATGATCAAAATAACACGTGGGCATGAATCAAAAGTACAAGTTTTCATAGGTTAAGCATTTTTTCCAAATATAAATTTATAATTACTTAAACACCCTTGACTAAAATGCAATGGTAACAAAGGGTTAAAATAGTCAGAGGAAAGAAAAAGTCAGGTTACACTTTGTTTACGAAAGTGGGTTGTTTGGCGGTGTATAACAACGAGGATATCAATAATCTATTTTCTACAAAAAATTGGAAACGCACTTCTAAACTCACTCTACTCTCTCTCTCTCTCTCTCTTTCTATTCAACGCCGCCGTTTTGGAACTCTTCATTTCGCTGTTTCGGTTGCCGAATAGGGGCAATTAATTCACGCGGAAATACACGATTTTGCCACCAATTTTTTCTTCTGCGGATCAAATTGGGGACTACAACAAATCGGATCTCAGGTTAATTTCTCTCTCCACTCTTCTTCTTTCTATGCCGTGGAGAAATGGAATTCGAAAATTCAAGCTTCCCGTTGAATCGTGTTTCGTTTTGTTTTTGTCTGATTTGCATATTGATTTTCGTTAAAGATTTTAATTTGTTATTTTATTTGTATTTTGGGATTTTTTTATGTTTTCATTATGTATGGTGGGGTCTGATCGAGGCTGGATTTTTATTATTTGATTGTGCGAATTTCTAATTTTTTAATTATGGGTTATTGTTGATTTTAGAATTTTTAAAAGGGAATAATGGGAAACGCATTAACGGAAAATCAATTTACCTTCCTCCACCCCTAATTTTTGTTTGCCCTAATATTTGTTTTTGGGATCATGGTGTCTAGGTTGAATTGCTTCAGTAATAGGCTGTTTAAGTTGTGAAATCGAGGAAAGGGGTTAACATTGAAAGAGACAATTCAAGGGAGAGAAATCTTACCTGTTACCTATGTATTACAATTTAGGCATGCATTGTTGTTATGAAGCACTGAGTCACTGACACATAGAGGGACACCGGAATGACACTGACATGTCGTCTTCAAAAATAATTTGAAAGAACGAAAATGATTGAATGTAATATCATGTGTTGTTGGGTGCCGGATATTGGACACACTTTCAATCAGAATTATGCAATCAATGTAAAATGTTAGGGCTGCATATGTGATTAAGAACATAATAAAATATTTGTTTAGACTGGGAAGGGTTTTGCACAAGTTCCCTTAGAGCACTTGTTTAGGAACCAAATATAGAAAAAAAGTCAATTACAAATTTATAGAAATTTGTGTTTTCAACTTTTTGAAAGTTTAAAAGTTGTTATTTTCAATGCAAATCTTCCATTTTTGGTTTCTTAGGGCACTTGTTAGTAAAACCCAAAGAATTTGTTAATATAGATAGGTATAATTTGAGAGTTGAATGGATTTGAATTGCTGTGGTTTGTTGGTTATCGATGTTTATGAATAGTATACCATCCTATGGTTTGACGGATTTTACAGGATTTATCTGCAGTGATAGTTGTCCTGGCAAGTTTTATAATCTACGCTTTAGGAATATTGTATAAGTACTAAGTAGTTTCTCTACTCTTAACTTGTTTGGTCTCGGGAGAAATGTGCATGTGATTCTACTCAGAAGGACACATTCATGGTAAATTGGTGGTGGTATAGGTTTAATTTGTAAAAGTTTGAAGCACCGACCATAGAGGGCATATTGCTGTTTGGACACGATAGGTTTGATGGATACTAGTATGAGTTTATGTTGGCTCGTGAATTATGGTTACTCAAAGAATTTAAGGCAGCTATTGGTTCTATGGCTATTGTAGGATTTCTAGTTCGTAGTTTGGGAGTCTCATAACATTGGCATAGCTAGTTTTCATGGAAACTCCTCAATTTTCACAAGCTCTTACATCACAAATAAATTATATACATGCAGTCATGTTGGTACTGACTGAGTTTTTTTTTTTTTTTTTTTTTTTTTTTTTTTTTTTGGGTTGATCAGTTTTGTATTTGAGTTGATCAGTTGGTTCCAACTTAATCCTGTTGCCAAATGTCGGAATCTTAAACAACAAAGCCAAATTATCTTGATGAATGCTTCTACAAATGAGATCGCCAGTTTTAATAGATTGACTTTTAATCATTAGAGATGGTTAAACGACTGAGCCCCTGATTTCATGCCACATAATTCTTGAATTATCTTGTTGCAATCCCTTCATACTAAATAATGTTGGTCCTAAAATTAAATTGTTGACTGTGCACACACTTGTAATTGTAATGATGACAATGCAGTGCACACACATGCATGTGTATCTCCACTGACCATCATGTTCATATTTTATGTAGAAGTTGCTCCGATTGTCGCCATTATGGTACTGTTTTTGTTTCCTTTTCTTATATTTTACAGAGGTTGCCTTGCTTATTATTATTACTTCCTTATTCTATGTTTGCTTTTGTATTACTTCTTGAATACTAAATAATGATGCGGATCCTTAAATTAAAATGATGACAGTTTACACTGTGTCTGTGTGTGTGCTTGTGCATGTATGTTTCTACACCACCTTTTATAGTTTACTCTTACCACATTTTTGTTATGGTACTTGTTTTGTAATGTTGCTTAGTATGAAGTCCTTTTTCTATTTTCAATTTATTTATGTATATGTAATCAATGACCAGCAGGAAATTTATTTTGAGAATAAAGAACCAGAGTATAGTGTAGTCCTTCTCAATACTGCTCTGAGTTAGTTTGATGGCGGAGAAAGCATGCATCAAGCGCCTTCAGAAGGAGTATAGAGCCCTTTGTAAAGTAAGTAAAGAATCTTTTGTTTTTCTAACATTGTGCTTCATTATTTATTTTTATTCTCAGTTCCTATATTTACTTATTTTGTTGTACAGCCATATTGTTATGCTTGTTCTGTTATCACTGGTTTGTCTCCTCCTCTCTGGGTTTGTATATTTGTGCATGTATTGGGCTTGATAATTTGATGTTGTGGTTGATAAAACATTTATAGCATGAATGACAGGGAACACATCATCTTCTATGTTTGGCCTTTCTCTTATTAGTACAATCTGTCTATAGTTTATTTTTTTCAGACAGTAATGTGTCTATAGTTTCTCAAAATGTTTTCATGATTGATTAATCTACAATGGATTGGTCGGGCCTGTATCAATGCCTAGATCATGGTATTTAAAGAATATGTGATCTGCATAATGCTTATTTTTATTATTGTATTTGCAGGAGCCAGTTTCCCATATTGTGGCTCGTCCTTCACCAAGTGATATTCTTGAGTGGCGTAAGTTTGTTTCACACTGTTTACATCTCATATATGATTTTATGTTGAGCTCTAATGTCCAAAAAGGGGAAAAAGGAATATGTTGAATCGTTGGTGCTCCCTCTGTCCCTTATTATAAGACCCACTTTTGAGATTTTCTTTTCCTTAATATAAAACTCTTCTCAAAATTTCGCATGCATTAATAATTTCTTCACAGAAATACCCCCGTTAATTTATGATTGACAAACATCAATTAGCTCTCTCTCTCTCTCTCTCTCTCTCTTATGATATCATTAATTGTAAGAGTAATTATGGAAAAGTAATACACTTTTGACAAATTTAGTACTACAACCACTTTTTTAATACCCACAAATTATATAAGTGGGTCTTATAAAAAGGGACGAAGGGAGTACATGTATTCATTAGTGTTGTGAACCCGTGACCAAACATAGCAGCCTTACTTTCGCTCCTAGGTTTCCTTAATACTACTATATTGCTAGCAAGAAAGTAAAATATTGTATTGTCAACAACATAATTGTAGTTTATCTGTTATGGACTTATTGATACTTGATGCTGATCTTATTATGTGATTATGTCTCAGATTACGTTTTGGAAGGAAGCGAGGGAACACCTTTTTCAGGTTTAACGAACTACGACTATTGCAGATTGACATTTGTTTTCAGTCATGATGTGCTTTGATTTTGCTTGTCCCAACACCCAATTTATTACTATCTCAAGTTATGTAGTACTTATGTTTTTTGGGTCCCTCTTTAGGTGGATATTACTATGGAAAAATCAAGTTTCCTCCAGAATATCCATATAAACCTCCAGGAATCAGGTGCCTTCTTGCTGCAGTTTGCTTGATCATTATAATTTCATTTATTTGGTCTATTATAACCAAGTCTGTACTTTCTATAATGTAGCATGACAACACCTAATGGGCGGTTCATGACACAGAAAAAGATCTGTTTATCTATGAGTGATTGTAAGTTCTTTAATCTTACCAAAGACAAATTATTTAGTATCGTAGTTACCCATATTGCTACAGGTTAATTTTTCTGTGGGGTTTTCTGTTATTGCAGTTCATCCTGAAAGTTGGAATCCAATGTGGTCTGTATCAAGGTCAGAATGTTCAAGTTTTGAAGTTCTTTTATGTGGTTTACTCCTTTTGTGTTTTGAATTTATTCTTTGAATTTTGGTTGTATTCTTTTGCTCAATGGTTTGGTATCTGAGAATAATAGTAGGTATTGATTACTTGATTATTACATTTTTAGTTTTATACTGATGTTTCCAATTTATGAATGCAGCATACTTACTGGGCTTCTTTCATTCATGGTATGTTATGGTTTCTTCATATCTATTCGTATTCTAATTTAACTATAGTTTCTTCCATCTCGTTTATCAATAGTTTGCTCAGAAGATGTTATTGCTCATTTGCTCTTGCATTGCCTTTTTTGACGTTTTTTTGGATGGGTTGGTGGGGATGGAAGAGAAGTTCAAGTTCGAGTTGCAATATTAGTCTTGTCTTTGTTGTATGTATGATAGCTAATACAACTTTCGAATTTTGGTTGACTCCCAAGATGTTGGTGTTGATAACTTGGTAGTGCCTGTTAATAGAGTCATGTAATAAATGTGATTTTTCTGCAGTGTTATGTTATGTTTATAGCTTTTGATATGCGACAGACTTCACTTTTGCAGATGGACACTAGTCCAACCACAGGAAGTGTAAACACCACTACTGTTGAGAAGCAGCGTCTAGCAAAATCTTCCCTTGCTTTCAATTGTAAGAAGTAAGTATATTGCAGCAACCATTAATGATGAAGTTGACAGTTGATTAAGGTCTCTATGATTTGTGTTCCATAATTAATTGCTGTTGTTTCCATGCAGTGCAACATTCAGGAAAATGTTCCCCGAGTATGTGGAGAAATACAACCAGCAACAGCTTTCTGAGCAAGTTGCTACTGAGCAGCGAGAGACTCGCCATGATAAAAGTTCAAGGTCTGTTTCTGAAAAGAATTCAGACTCCACAGGAGAAGACATGAAAAAGGTAGAAGGATTGAAGGATGTGAGGAGAAACAAAAAACAACCTTTTCCTACATGGGTGATGCTATTACTCTTCTCCATTTTTGGGGTTGTTATGGCATTACCTCTACTCCAGCTGTGAATCTTTATGGATATAAGGGTCCATAAAGGGTTTTCCTGGAGCTGGTTCTTTATGTTCTACTTAGGTTTTCTCATGTCTAACAAGATTTGTATAGGAAATATTAGACATGGAGGCTGTGTTAAAAATCTGATTTTACTCCTTTGTGTCTATGTTGTGCCAGTTTCTTGGTATTGATACTTGTTATGTCATGCTCCTCTTGAAATGTTTGAGGCTTGTCTTTCTTCTAGTGTTGCTTGGTAAACACACTGCTTGGTTATGGATTGCATTCACATAATATAATGGATAAATTATATCTAATTCAGAGAGCTTAAAAAAGATGTCTGCGGCTGTGATTGAGGTTGCAGCAATTGTATTTGAACTGTGATCTTTATAATATTAAACACTGGCTGTGGAAAAAAAAATCTGTTGGTTTATCATATTACTTTTTTTTTGTAAGAAAAACATTTAAGAGTTTTATTTTATTTTTTAATAAAAAAGAGCTTTATTATTTTGAAGTTTGATTTTAAGCTTAAATGTAGTTTTAGTTTTTTTATTTTAACTTATTTGTAATTTTGGTCTCAATATTTTTAATTTTACAGTTTTAATCTCTTTATTTTATTTGATTCGTAATTGTAGACCTTCTATTTATAATTTCATAATTTTAGTCAATTATAATTTAACTGATTTTTAATTTAACAATTTTGGTTCTTTTATTTATTAAAATTAAGATATTTTTTTTATCTATATATTTTACTATTAATATTGATTTAGTCAACAATGACATTGTTTTATATTTTTGTAATGATTGCTTGAATTTATTTTTTTTTAAAAATTGTAGCACATGTTTTTAAAAAATAAAAGTTTCTACTCTTTTTTTAATAATTTAAAAAAAAATTGCCAACTCTATTAATTAAAATAAACAGAATAAAATAAGATGGATAAAAATATATTTTTTTAAATTATTGTAATTCTATGTACACCGTTGAAAAAAATAATAATAAATAGAGGTATATATTAAATCACAATAATTTAAAAAAAGTATTTTTGATACCTATATTTTCTTTTGATAGTTTATAGTTTTTGATAAAAAAAAGTCTCTATCTTCCTAAACAAATAACATAAATGATGCACACGTTCTTTTCTAATATAATAGTGGTACTTTAAGAATAACAAAATGTAAATACTCAGCACACTCCACTCTTTTTAGTTTTTTATTGTCTCTATTCTTCTTAGAATTATTTTAAATTTTCATAATTTTCTATTTGTTGGCTATTTATTCGTTCTAGACGACTAGAAATAAAAGTAGTACTAATATTTATTGGGACACAATATTTTATCATTTTTGGCCCAAACATATATTTTATTCCTCTCATTTGGGTCTGATTTTGACAAGAACACAAGACATTTTCTTTTTGTTATCATATAAAAGAGCATCAATGAATAAAGTTAATTTCTGGAAATATTTTCTTTTTGTTATCATAAAAGCGAAGGTAAAGTGAAACGGATTGATTAATTATGGTCCCTTAGGAGGAGGAAAGAAATTGTAACATCATAATAACGATTGATAGTGTTTCCCCACTTCTCTTGCTACGGTTCCTTTCAAAAACTAACAACCATTGCTTTTTGATAACTTTCAATTCTACGTTGAGAGGAGGTAACTTCATTCTATATAGGAGGATCTTAGCAGATTTATTTATGCTGTTTTTTTTAAGTAAATTACCATAATTAAAGTTTCTTAGGTAAATCATTGTTTTAGTTTCATGTAAAATGTTGTCACTTCTTTTTCCGACAAAAGCTTCACACATGATAAAAAGAGAGTAACACACTATATATCATAAAATTAAGTAAAATAGTAAGTTAGTATGGTTGATTATACTTTTAAAACAAATTAATTATACTAACTAGTTGCATCTATTTAGCTACATAAATCTTAAATATTATTTAATGTATTTGAACAATTATCTTATTATTTAATATGATTTTAATATATTTTTTATTTATTTTTATCTCATATACAATTTCTATATAAAATTGTAATATATGTCATTAGAGATTAAATAAAGAATTTTTTTTTGATAATTTAGAAACTAATTTAATTTTTTAACTGATGAATTAAATTAACAATCTCTGAAATAAAATAATGATTTAATTATGATTTCCGCTATCAGTGATTTCACATAGAACTTAAGTCCATTTAGAGACAGAGATGTGGATGGATATCATGAGTAGGCATGGCAATAGAGTGGATCGGAGGCGAATTTTGCCTCCTCCATCTCCACACCAACTAATCGGGGAAAACCCACACCCGCACCTGTTTCATAACGGGTATAAAATTTAGGCCTACATCTCCGTTTACAACGGGATTCGGTTTCTCCGCCCACATCCGCACTCATTAATATATATAAAAGTATAAATTTAAAAATCATATCTATTATAATTAATATAATAAAATAATAATTATTAGACAATAATAAACACTACAAGAAAAACACCATTTTGTGGCCAACTTTATAAATATTTTGTGGCCGAATAAAACCCTCACAAATTAGTGACCGAAAAAGCCCTCACAAATGTCAAAATTGAAATTGGTCTTTATTTGTGGCTGAAAAAGCCCTCACAAATTTTTAAATATTTAACTTGATTTTGTGGCTGCCTAAGCCCTCACAAAATCACAATGTTGTGATTTTGTGAGGGGGGGGTTTTTCCCAGCCACAAAAAATCAATTTTGTGAGGGCCAAATCCGTCACAAAGGCATACGGGACCAGTGGCATTTGTGGCTGCAAAGGCCGCCACAAAGGAA
>NC_021166.2:56148938-56149279 GCF_000331145.2 Cicer arietinum | reverse complement strand
AATTTAATTATAATTTTAATTTAATTATAATTTTAATTTAATTACAATTTAAATTTAAATTTTAGATTTATATTTATATTAATTTATTATATATAAAATTATAATACAGAATTAATTTTGAATTGAAAAAAATTAATTTTATAATATACGTAAAATTTTGTGGCGGCCTAAGCCCTCACAAAATATTTTTTTTTAATCTGGAGGTTATTTGTGGCGGCCTAAGCCCTCACAAAGGAGGGATTTTGTGGCGGCCTGGGCCCTCACAAAAGTTGATTTTAAAATCAGTCTGTCCTTTGTGGCGGCCTAAGCCCTCACAAAGGCAGACTTTTGTGGCTGCAAAA
>NC_021166.2:56127554-56148651 GCF_000331145.2 Cicer arietinum | reverse complement strand
AACCTGTTTCTGGCACTTTGTGGCTGCAAAAGCCCTCACAAAATTTTGTGACCAGCTTCTTTGTGGCTGCCAAAAGCCCTCACAAAAGCCACATTTGTGGCTGATTATACCCCTTTGTGAGGGCAAAAGCCCTCACAAAATGCTTGTTTTCTTGTTGTGAAAATAAAAAATTATTTTTTATAGAGATAAGATTATAATTTTTAATATTTAAAAAAATTATATAATATTCAATATGTATATGTATATAAAATTTAAAAATTATTATAATATTACTTATGAGACAGGTTCAGGCGTGGGTGCGAGTGAATATCATAACCTTAAACTCATTTCCACCTCCGAAATTTAATTTCGAAAAAAAGTACGCACCTGCACTCAATTAAAGTGAAATTTTTCCGTTCAAATCAAACGAATTTAAGTGAATATCCGCATATGCGAGTTATATTGCCATCCCTTATCATGAGCATATGTAATAGTCTTTTATTACTCACTGAGTTGGATAAAAATGTTACATGTGTTCCCCTTAGACTTGCTACATGATTACATTAATTGGGTTTAAATAGATGATGAGATTTAGGTTTAAATATTAACTTTATTTATTTTTCAGTTGAATTTTGGATTAAATTTTGTATTTGCGTTATTTTAAAATCAAATAATTGACTTTAAGTAGATAATGAATTTTAGGTTTAAATATTAACTTTATTTATTTTTTGGAATTAAAATATTTCCACTAAAGAATCAGATAGTTAAATAAAAATAAGGAAAATAATTAAATATTTTAAAAATATTTATTCGTAAAATAAACTCTTCCTACATGAAATAATGTAATTATGTATAAAAAGAAAATAATTAAAAAAATTATTCACAAATATTAGTGTATAATATTAAAAAATTAATAGAACACAGATACTATGAATACTCTTGCCCACTTTTGCATCTATTTGTTAAGCAATACAAAAAGTAACCTACCTGAACTGGACCCTATGGGTATGATTCTTTTTAATTCAATCCAACCTCAAACCTGTTAATGAATTTCATTTGTTGTTTGTTTTGTTTATTTTGTTTTATTTTATTTTATTTTATTTCGTCTTGTTTTTTATTTGAATATTTTGTTATATCTCATTGACATTATTAGCCTAGTAATTAGGTTTGGTAGAGAGAATCTGTATTTTAATGTAATAATGTGTGTTATGCAAGACAAATCAATTTATGCATTAAATGTACCTTCTTATTGAGGCAATTTCTTCCTTGATAAGACAATGTGAATGAAAAGCTCAAAATTGCAATTCTATTTAGAGTTTCTATCATCTCCATAACTCACCATGTGACATTCATATCTTTTTATGAGTTGTTGAACTTTCCCTTTTATGATTCATATAGTACATTCCAACCTTATGTGTATTAATTCGTTGCTAAGGTTAGAAGCTATTATTATTTTCCATTTCAAGAAAATCAAATTAAGGAAGGTTATTATTTTTTAGCCAACTTGGATAGATAATATTTTGGAGCTATCAACCTTTCATTTTCTTTTGAGGTTTTTGACATATTGGTATTTCTATTCTGTTCAAGTTTATGGTTTTTGTTGATAATTATGAACATGTCTTCATCAGAACCACATTCTGAGACAAGTCATTATGATGACTATGGATTTGATCTGCAACAGGACTTTTCTCAGGTACTAAATTCTTATAATTGTTGAATTTTAACAAAGTTTGTGCATTTGTTGAACTTGTTAATAGAGTTTGTATGTCAAGATATGGAGTTCTTTTTGTGATTCTACAATGTGAAGATTTCAACAAGCATGCTCCAAGTGATAATATTAGCTGAATTGATTTGACACATTTATCTGCATTTTAATACGCGTCATTGACATTTTAAATTGAATGTATGTGCAGACACTTCAGATTGAAGGCGTGTCTGTTGTTTGTTGGTGTTAGAACATTGACAAGTGTTGTGTCTATGTCTTGATTATGTTTGGTGTCAGTAGTTACTTTCAATTACTGTCACTTTTTCAAATTATGATCGGTGTCACATGTCAATATCAATATTTGGTGTTTGTGTTGTTGAGTATGTGCTTCATGGTTTTATCTATATTTTTTTCATTTAACATAAGTTTTTTCTCTTTTTATTTTGGTTTTCATTAGTTTTTGGAAGAAGCAAAGGAACATGGACAAGAAGCAAAACAAAAATGTTCATCAGTGTATCCTGAAGAATCTAGAAAAACAGGATCAGAGAAAGAGAGAAAGGGAAAGAAGACATGGAAGAGTTCACTGACTTCATGGTGGAAAGCTGACAAAAAAATCAAAGTTAAAGAAACACACAACAACAATTCTAAATCAAAAGTTTCTGAGAAAAGACAAGGTCATGTTTCTGGTCCAATACATAACTCCTACAAAGGTAATGATGTGAAGCACAAGCATCATTTTTCTGGTCCTCTAGCAAATTTGTTTAAACCTACAAAAAGAGAAGAGAATGAGATACCTTATATGTGTCTGCAACAACAAAATGGTCATCCTGTTCAGAATTATGGTCCCCTTTATGTGGTTACTTGACTCTTTGTATCACTACCTAAATTAAAGGTGTGTCCGGTGTCTAATACTTGTAGTTGTCTGACACATAAAGTTACATTTAGTTTCTTAAATTTTTCAAATTATGATCAGCATATCATAGTCATCAATAATGTGTCACGTGTAAGAGTCAATAGTAGCGTGACATGTAAGTGTTTCATAGATCACTACTATAGTTGCAAATTCAGGTTACACAAGTTTGATATGTTGATCTTATGCTCTACAAAATTGAGTGCTAATGTATTGGTTGTTGAGAGACTTTTGCTGACCAATGTAATAGAACATATATTAGTAAGATGAATGATTTTGTAATTTTTTTGAGTTTGAATTTGATTTGTATTTGCTAGTCTTTGGATTTGATTGAAAAAAAAATTAAGACTATTCAGGTATCAAATTATTCTTGTTCCAAAGTCATTCTTCCATGTTAATCTCGTGTTTCAAAAAAGTCATTAAGGTGTCAAATTTCAATTTTTCTTCATTTTGGGTAAATAAGCTATGCAAATGTTGATTTCAAGTGAGTATTAATTAATACATCTGTGTAACAAAAATACTCTCCAGAGATTGATTTCATTTATAAGGATGTTAGTTTGTTTCTAGTTGAATCTGTAAACCAAGCAAATAAAATTTGGTATACATTGTTCCAATGATTCCCACATTTCCCAATTTGCTGTCAAAAATGAAGAACTCTCTTGAGCTATGAAGTATTTTAGTGTCAGTTTCTTCCTTTTTTTGAACTCTTTTTTATATCATTGTTCTAATATCTCATCCGAACATCATAAGTGTTCCAACCTCAATTCCGCTGCACTGATGTTTTGAGGTATTATTTGCATTGGATTTTGTGTAAATCCTTACAATTGTCTTTGTTAAAAGGCGATTTGGTTAACCTTAATTTCTAAATAATATAAGACTTTTTAGTGTACTAGATTAATAATCTCGCGTACCATATGTCTACACAGGTGTAATTTTAAATATACAAGATCTGAATCGTTTAATATTAATTAAAAGACAACAAGAAATTCGGATTTCTGACCAATGGCCTCAAAATCTAGATGGCAATGTGAATCAAGTTTTGGAGGGAAAAAACTAAAAAGATAGTGGCCAGCATTAGTCAAAAGACATGAATGTGTGAAAAAGACAATATGATTAAGAAAAAAATGGACATGTGCCTGCCATTATCTGGGCAACCGAAATAAACAAAGAATAATAGTATTTGTTAAGAAAGCTGTTTTGTCGGATTTGGGTCCCTTGAGAGGTGAGAAAGGGGAATCTAAACAATAGAGAATGAACTGCTACCTTAAACATTACCTTATCTGCCGTATTGATGCTGAAATAGCTACTAATTTATTCTTTTAGTTTCTAATCCGTGTTCTAAGGAATCAAGATTTGAAAAAATCTTCGTTAAGAATCACATTATTCAATACAATTGTTTGAATAAGTTATAGTAAGAGGCTTATGGTTGGATCTCTATTTCTCATATTAAGTCATGAATTGTTTTTTTAAAGTGATTTTTGTTAGATTTTTTAGTATTTCTCTAATACATGAGATTTTTTTATAAATTCTCGTTTTTTATTTATCTCGTAAATTCTCATTTATTTCATTTTATGTGTTCTCTCACACATCTCTTTATTCTAATATCTCTCTCCCCCCACAATCTATATCACCCCTCGTTTATTCATTTTTGTATTTTTTTCGTAGTTCACTAATGTATAGACATATATCTCTTCTCACTCTATCTCTCCCTTTATTACAATTTTTGATTTAAATTATTGATAAGAGATAAATAGATAACAATAAATTAAATATTATTAATAAAATGAGAGAATGAATTACATCAAAGATTACATAGACTTGTATATCAATTAGATAAACAACTAACTAATATAAAATAACTAACTAGCTAGTGTAACTAACTAATCAACTAAGATATATAATATATTAAGATATTTAACATTTTTTTCCCCAATAAGATTATTGTTTTTCATTTTCTCTTATACAAAAATATGCAACAATGCTTTTTGTTCTGGACCGAACTAAGGCCCACCAAACGTCTCATTTTGGGCCTCAACTCAATCCAATGAAGCATCAAACTACTCATGCTTCTAGACGTCGAACTCAGGCTTAAGGGCCGAATTCGCACCAATCGATCACAACCGCTCATTGACAATCAGACATTAACATGTTTTTTGCGTCGATTTACTCGCATCAGTGTAACTGCATCCATCTCCTGGAGGAATCTTTATATAAAAAGTTTTGCCTTCATAAACAAAGTGTGTATTCATTTATTACCTCTCACTTCCCCCCAACTCTCACTAACTTGAGTGTTATAGTGCTTGTAGGTGCCCTTTTGAGAGCATAGCCACTGTCAACGATTGTACGCCTCCATCAAAACGTGTCTCTAGTTGTCTCCAAGGATCCTAGATAAACCACTTTTACTCTTAACACTTGCCCAAAGTGTATTCTCTTTAAAATATCATTACAAAATGTTCAGAACCGGATTTAGACCCACGATGCTCCTTAGTGGGTCTCAGTTCAACCATTGTATATCCAAGATCTCAACCCATGTATGAGTTTGATACAGACACAACAACCGACTCTAGCATCGAATATCACATTTCATTGATCAACATCCAATGGCGACCCGCATTTTTGGGCGGATAAGTCATAATCGCCTAACTGCCTTGCCAATTATTCCTCAATAGAGGACCCACTATATAACTGAACTCGCCTTCAGAAACAAAATACGTTTTTATTCTCACCTCACACTCTCTCCAACTTCTACTAACTTGAGTGTCAGAGTGCTTGCAAATGTACTCCTTCTGAGAGTTGAACAACAATCAACAACCGTTTGCCGCCACCAGCAATTGTTTCCCATCGTTTCCAAAGATCTTGACCAGATCATGAAGACAATATCAAAAAATCAAACCAATAATTTTTTTTATACTTTTTTATTCGACAAACTTATATCATTCATAATATAATAAATCATAAAAGTTAATGTTATTTTTGCCGATTCAAATAATAAAATTTATATTTAATGTTTTAATACATATGTAATATGATTATTAACTTGACTTTATGGTGTTATGGTGTAATTATTAATATGATTATTAACTTTATATAATTATTATTTGTTATATGTATGTATTGCATATGTAATATGTAAACATTATTTGGTGGAATGTAAAAAAATTTAATAATGATTCCATCAAGAAATAGAAAAAAAAAATGCTCTATAGGTATGGACTATGGAGCATACTTTTTGAAATTGAATTACTGACATATCACATGTATGTATTTCATTCACTTTATGTGCATCTAGCACATATATTAACAAAAGAGAAACTGATTAAATAACAAGAAATCACATATAGCAGCCACCCTTAGCCATCCATAGCAACATATATTGCCAATTGTGCCACATGACATTGGCAGCCATCCATAGCAATTATGTATACAAGTATTGAGAGGAAAGTAGCAGAGTTTTTCAGAACTCTCTCCAAAGGAGGAACTCTTGTAAGAATAATTAATGAATACCATTACCAATAACAAATCTCTATTAGCTTTGGCCTTGTTCAACATCCATAGAACTAGGACTACAAGGACTTAACTTTTTGTCCCTACTTAAAAGCCTCTTAAATGATCTCAATCTCGTTGGCATTGGTGATTTCATTTCATCTTCAGAACACCTTATAGCAGAAGGTGACAAAGAGGAAGAACTAAACTCACTAGGTATATCAATCACCAACATTCCATTTCCATGACATCTACTATTAACACAATCACTAGCTGTACAAGATGTTGATGAAGATGATGAGTTTGAGGAAGAACAAGGTTGTTGCTGAGAATTTCCTCCTCCTCCTTCTTCTTCCAATGAAATAACACCAAAAGAACTAACTTGTGTTTGACAATTCCCCCAAACTAAAACATTTGTTGGAAAATTTGAAGACTCAAAACCATCCACATGACTCAAATTTTCATCTTCTAATAAATCATTATTGCTTGACATTAAAACATTGACATCTTCACCATTTGAAATAGTATTATTTGGTTTAGATGATTCACAAGAAATTGAAACTGGATTCCTACAAAGAGGGCAAGTAGAATGAGATTGAAACCACATATCAATACAATCTACATGAAACCCATGATTGCATTTTGGTAAAAGTCTAGTTTTTTCTCCTTCAACTATATCACAAAGACAAACAGCACATTCCAAACCATCTTTGAAATCTTCTGATTGAAAAACAATAACCGGAAAAGATTTAAGAATCAAAGGGTCAAGTCCATCTTGTTGAGTCTCATAGATGACAGCATCTTCACCTGGAGCAAAAACAAACCGCCGCCGACGGGGGCGGCGGTTTCGTGGTGGAGGAGCAGTACTACTCTGATTAAAACGCCACCAAAACAACTTTGCATATAAGTGAAGCATTATAACAAACACAACAACTACAAATAGGAAAATTATAGCTACCACCATGATTTTTCCTGTTATTTCAATTGTATCAGTATCAGAATCACCTAATGCGTTACTTGATGTTGCAGTTGCACCCATTATTGCTTTTGCTTTTAACTTGTGAAAATATATGTAAAAAAGGTTGAAACTTTATGCTTCAGCTGCAAAATTAAGAACACCCCAGTTGAATTTAAACAACAATGGACAAAACCCAGATGGAGAATCAGTATAAAGTTTCTGAATTTTGAAGGGAAATTAAGAATGGGAAATTTTCAGATTGGATTGTGAATTGGGTTAGGGAACTTTGGTACATAAAAAGAGAAAGGTGAAAGGAATAAGAGGAAGAAGGTTAAACCTCTACGAAGTTGGACTAAAGACTTGGACTTTTGTTTGAACAAAGTGATGGCATTGGAGTCAATGGTCAAATACTTTATTCGAAACAAATAACTACAATACATACACATACATGGAAATAAAAAGGTGGCTACTTGGAAACTATATTATGTGGTGGATAAAAAACTAATAAAAGGTGGCTAGCTACGTGTAATCTCTACTTTTCAATTAAATATTGATATTATTGAAGTAAATTTAAATTTTAAATTTTATAACTGTATACAAATTTTTATATCATTTGTTTATAGACTTCAAAAATTAAATAAGAATCAGTTGGACCATAATTAATAATATAATATCAATTTTGTTTTGTTTTTAATATATCTATATATAGATATATGAAAAATAAGTAACAGTTTGACTTTAAGTATTTGAATGCACTTTCAAAATATTTTCACATAATGATATATGAAAAATAACTAACAGTTTGACTTTAAGTATTTGAATGCACTTTCAAAATATTTCCAAAAGAATATTTCTAAAGGTGTTTGTTAGCATTTACATTTATAAAATTATATTTTTCTAAGAGTACATATCAATCGAAAAGGCGTATATTGTATAATGTGCAACCTTTTGAATTTACATTAATTCCAATGCATATTCATGATTAGTATGTTATACATGTTTTTTTTTTTCCAAATATATATGTCTACACGGTTTTTTTATTTTAAATAACTCTTTTTTAAAAAAGAATTACTCAAATACTCCATTTTTAAATTTATATACCTAAATACTTTACTAAGTTACAAGTCGTTATTTGGAATGACGAGTTTTTTAAGAAAACACACTTTCATAAAAATACATAAATAAAAATTTTAAATTACGATAAAAATTTAAATTACATAATTTATTCATAAAAACCATCACAAATTTTACAAAAATTACGATAAAATTAATGTTTAAGGTAGCCTCCAATATCACATTACCGAGGTTTTCTCACACGTACGGGATTTTGACGACGCATTGGTACATATTATGTGGTTGCACTTGTTGAGAGATTTGCGAGAGACGAGATAATACAATTGGGGTTCAGCGTGTTTGACAACACTTTATAGAGAATTGTATCGTGCATGTGAAACAGGTGTTATGTCAATCGGTGGATGTTCACATCTACTTTAAATGTGAGTATGGTACCATATGTCATTTCTTGCACTAATAAGTAATCTTGAACCTCATTTTCCGTTCGCAAAAAGGTAAATATCAAAAAAGTTAAATATTATATTTATAAAACTATTAATTAATTCACTAATATTCAAATTTATTTTCGTAGGTATAGTGGAAAGGGTATGAAATTTGACGACACACATCGTTATCATACCGCTGGATATCGATAAAAAAATTGATCACATGACCGTTAACAATGTAATATATTAAAACATTACCTTATTTCTATTATTTTTTTATACATATATTAAAACATGACCGTTAACAATGTAATATATTAAAACATTACCTTATATATCAGTTTCTCTAGAGGCTCTACCTACGTCTAACATACGATCATCCAAAAGACAATTGGCTACGAAATGCATTTACATTTTTGATTTGTTTCTACATAGTAGAAATGCATCAAGGTGTCGTCAAAATCTCGTACGTGTGAAAAAACCTCAGCAATGTGGTACTAGATGTCACATTCGACATTAATTTTATCGTAATTTTTGTAAAATTTATGATGTTTTTTATGAATGAATTATATAATTTAAAATTTGTATTTATGTATTTTTATGAATTATATATATATATATATATTATTTTTGTTATTTGATAAAAATTGAAAAAAAATTAAAAAAAAAAAAAAATCTTTGGGAAGTCGCCGTTTGAAAAGTGGACTCCTTCACCATTCCAAATGGCGACTTGTAACTTAGTGAAAAAAATGGGATATTTAAGTATATAAATTTGAAAATGAAGTATTTGAATAATTTTTTTTAAAAAAATGATTATTTAAACAAAAAATTCTGTCTACACATCTCATTACAGAGATACATTAACTAATTTCCATATTTTCAATGCATTGTTCTTTATTTCCATTTCAAATACATGTTTTCGTATCCAATATATCTTTGCACATATCATTATAGAAATCCATTAATTATTTTTCGTATTTTTATTATATTATTCTTTATTTAAATTTTAATACATTTTTATTTTCCTAATAGATATTTGTACAATTCACTATGAGAATATATCACTATGACAACGGGGTGATTTTCTAAATCAATGTTTCAGTCGTGACAAATATTTACTAATAAAATAATTGAAGTATAGTATATTCTAAAAATAGTATTTTTTGTCTTATATATTATTATATTAGTTTTTTTTTTATCAATATTAGGTGCTAAAAAAAGGTACAAAATCAAAAAGATTATTTCCCACCTTAGGATTTCAAAATTTATAACTTTAGGACATCAAAATTTATAACTTTCAAACTCCACTTTTGTCATTTTTTCAACAACTCCAAGACATTTC
This sequence comes from Cicer arietinum, assembly GCF_000331145.2. Classification (NCBI taxonomy): domain Eukaryota; kingdom Viridiplantae; phylum Streptophyta; class Magnoliopsida; order Fabales; family Fabaceae; genus Cicer; species Cicer arietinum. The sequence continues at coordinate 56,138,775 of NC_021166.2, read as the reverse complement.
ACGGGATCTTTGCACCTTAATTTTGGTAATTATATACTAGTTGGTAATGAAAGTGATTTAATATCCCCCCTTGACCCGTCTAATGAATTTACAGACAAAATTAAAAGACTTGATTTAAGATTGTTTAACGTAGAAAATGGGTTGAAAGAGAAACAAAAACTAACTAATCCTATCTATGAGAGGTAATAATGCTTGCTAATTGTGCTTAATACAATTGCGGTATTTCCCCAGTATGCTACACCTTACCCAATTTGTTGACCTTTGAACTTAAAATATTTGACTCTACTTTTTAGATATGGATTAATATAATGCGTGAATTGCATGCATCCAACTCTTGAAAGTAATTGGACTCAAAAACAACCATGAAAGTAATTACAATTGGATGTGACGAGGTCTTAGATTACACTATGCACACGATACTCACTTATAAAAAAAGCTACAATTTTTAAGTTGTAATTATTGTATAAATGATTTTTTATCCTAATTTAAAATGTTTTTTTTAATAAATATTTGTGAGTTTGTTTAATGTCTCAATATTTTTTAGATGGTATATTTAAAAAAGTAGTATTTAAAAATACATTAATAAATAAGTTGATTTATTTTGACATTTTCTTTATGCTATTCTTCTTATAATTAGAGGCGGTTAGAGAATATGATTTTTTCAACTGTAAGGGATAATTTACTTTTCGCTATTTGAAAGTTATAAAAAGTTTTAATAGACATAAAAGTCAAATCTATAATATTTAAAAGTTATTTAATAATTTAACATTCATATAGACATTATCATTATCATTATAATTATCTTTATCGTTATCATTATCATTATGGTTATCGTTATCTATAACTAACTAATTAAAGTTATTTAATAATTTAAAATATTAATTTAATTTATATACATTATCATTATTAGCATTCATATAGACACTTACGTGTTTATCTATCTAATTTTTTTATAACGCTAACATGTGTTATTTTTTTATGTTATAAAAAAAGTATATTAATAATGAATTGTAAATTTTTATTTTTTTTTTCTCTTCAATCATTTCCCTTTCTCCGTTTTTTGTGGGTTGCGCATTGATATTTTGTTTCCTCAATGGTGGTTATTATTATGTGAGAAGATATAAAAAATTGTAAGGGTGTTTTTAGAACAAAAATGGGTTATACCAATTCTCTTTATCCCTTTTATTATAGGTATATAGGAAAAGTTTATCTTATTGTCTATAGATGAGATGATATAATTACTACTAGAAACTCACACACAACTGTGATGTCTTGAGTTTGAACCTAGATATGATGTCCAACCTAATGAATTGTAACCTTTTCAAACCTAATGAATGACCACTAGAAACTCACACACAAGTGAATACAATTATCACAAGAAAATAGAGTTTGAATTGTAACTCTTTCAAATATGCACTTTGATATTATTTCTTAAGAATGTTATATCAATATGATGAACCTACTCGTGTTTTGAGAAGGTTCAAGAACAAAATTATATTTCAAGTTGATAGTAGTGTGATTCACTGAAGTAACATAATAATAAAAGATAAGGGTAAGGAAACCACACAAAAGAAATATTTTAGTGCATCCAACATAGGCTAATTTAGTCCTCACAACTTGTGAGATTTTCACTAGTAAATTGAGTAACCTCTCAATTTAATCTCCTTCTTTTAGTTACGCTTGACTATACACTTGTATTTTCTTAGCCTCAACAAGCTTACACAAATCGCTTAAATTTTCTCTTAACTAAACAAACTTGATGATATTTACAATAAATCACTCACTTTTTCTCTTAACTAAACAAATTTGATTATGTTTACAATAAGATGTTAATGATAATTTATTTTGAATTTGATCACAATACTATTATTGAAATAGGTTGAACTAAAAACAAATTGATCCTAAAATCTATGACAAAGAGCAGTAGTGTGTTTCTTGATAATTGAAGAAAACTTTGATAATTTTGCACTTAAGGAAGTGAAATATGTTTGATTGTAGTCTCTTGGAGATTTCAGCTTAAAACACCTTCTATTTATAGACTTGAGAAGACTCATTGTTTTTTGTAAAAGACACATATAATCGTTGGACACATAACTCAAGGTGTTAAAGTATGTTGCTTAAACGTCATTTGTAGTCTATGTAAACGTCTTCTTCTTTCTAGGTAATAATTGTTTTCTTTAAATATGTTTACGATCATCATATGCTTTGTATGAAGACGTCTTCATCAGTATGAAGACATCCTCTTATGTTATAAACATGATAGAAGAGATTGATCATCCTCTTGACAACTTGTGATGAGCTGTAAAATATGATGTGTGAGCTTGCAATGAGTTGTCATTTATACTTACAATTTATAACATTCTCTTCTTAACGTCCTCATGTATGAATGTACTTAACTCTAAAGAACATGTATGGGTATGACTGAAAACAAAATCAATTCTTCATAAAGACTGAATTTCTTTGCACACATGAATATTTTCAATTGTCCCTTTTAAAATATTTAATTGTTCTTTGTGCCATACGAGAATGCTTTTTTTTTTTTTGTATTATGACTCACATTCTTTTTGTTTGAATGATAAAATCAATATTTCTTTTGTCATTTATGTCTTGATTGTCATAAATGAATATCTTTAGTTTTTCAATTAATGTTTAAGCTTCACAAAAGCTTGTTTTATGGTTAATACACTTAAGAGTACATATTACATCACTTAATAGCATCAAAAATAATTAAAAAAATTATTTAATTAAAATTTATTATCATTAAAACATTTTTATTGAGAGGTTTTGCCTCACCGCCTAACAATTTGGGCGCTGATTAGTTGAGCTAAGACTTACGAACTAAAGAGTTTTTACATCGTTAATTAATCACAACTTTTAGGTCATTAAAAATGTTTGACGGTTAGAATAATTATTTCTAATTAAAGCCAAATACATGATTGATTGTAATATGTGGACGATGTGTTTTTTTTAAACGATTTTGTTTCTTAATTGTCCTTCCTTTATTAAGTTGGTGAACAAATATGCATCTTTGAAAGAAAAAAAATAGAATAAAGAGAGTCACTTCAAAACAAATTAAGGAATGCTAGTAACACACTCTATAACACAAACTTTATTTGATTGGTTAAAATTTACATAGATTCCACCCAAATATGTGGGTCCAATATACATTTGTTTGTTGGGAAAATAAATAAACTTAGAGAAATTAAATAACAATAAAAAAAAAAATGACACGGAATCTCCAAAACCAAAAGAAAAGAAAACTACGGCAGTTGTCTAATGACAATAAAAAAATAATACTATGTAAAAATTATTAGAACACATAGATTTTTTGAATACTCCTCATAGTCCCAGTACATTCATATTCTCCAAATTAAATATTTGAACTACATTTCACAATACTTTAATACAAGATTAAAAAAAAAAAATCAGATATAAACTTAAAGTATTTTAAGCTTTTAAAGTGTTTTCAAATCCTCAATTTCAAACAAACCTAACAATATAAACCAAACAATCTTATCATAGCATTATTCAAATAACTATATATGTTTAAAACTCAATGTGTGGCGGATGAAACAAAAATATATATATATATGAGTGGGGCGTTTTTCTAGTTTTCTAACTATTATTAAATAAGAAAGTATTTGTCAAATTAAGGTTATTCAGACAAAATAAGGTTACATCAAGTGTTGAACGGCTAAAAACTTAAGTGACAAGAATTGAAGTTTATTGGTAAATTAATGGTGTATTACAAATGTATTTGTAAAGATTTCTTGCATGTAAAAAATCCGTACAAAAAATTCCTGCAAATTTACATGACTTTTTTTATTTTATTTGAGGATTTACTTGTAAAACGTGTTTGTTCATATATATCAAATTAGAATTTTGTTAATAAATGACTTAAAGCTCAGAGTCTTTAGAGTGCGCTTGTTAGTATTTTCATCAAATTATTTACAATTTTTTCTAAATACCACAATTTCCAAGTCCAACAAAAATGATTACTGCAAAATTTTCTGCATTTTGTTGCAAAAATGTCCATAGGAAATAAGCTTATTACAAAAGTTTTTCCCTAGACAAAATAATCTGCTGAAAAATTTATACAAAATAAGCAAATAAGTTTCCCTTATGGATTCAATCTGATATAAGGTTTTGAATTGGCTTGATTAATGTCGTTGTACTCAAATTTTATAGAACTTTAAATATTGTATATGAGTATTATTTTATTTGAATAAAATATGCATATATTTGAATGCAGTATGAAATCAACTCAACTGCAGACAATGATATATATAATATATAATGAGAGAGAAGAGAAATAAAATTATATATAGTGACATAAATGCACGAGTAGGAATTCTATTTTAGTATCATGCCAATAATGTTGATAATTGAAAAATCAAACAAAACAAAAAGTTGTTGAAAAAAATAAAAAAAAATTGAATCCCGGTTCTTTAGTTCAAATATTTGTTGTTAAGAGACATTACAAAACACGATACACATAATTAAAAAGTCCAAGATGAATATTGTGCACTAGTATTTACATTCATTACTTAATACTGTATAGTGTTGATGTTGTAATGATCCAAGTCTAAGATAATTATAAATGATTTTATGTTTTTGAAACAAAATAATATTCAAAATCAATAAACAAAATATAAAAAACTAGAAACACAATTTATCTCCCGTCATTGTTATATAGTGTGTTTTTTTTTCTTCTAAAGATCAAAAGATGATGTATTTTTTTTGAACGAATGGATGAAAGTAAGTTTATGGATCAAATGCTATTCATAGGCTTGATTCTACCATTAAAAATTAAAAGTCATTACAACTCATATTATAATGACCATTTTAGACCATTAAGTTTGAGAGCATTATCATTCATATAATGGTGAATGAAGTCCGTTAAATTTAAAAGCATTACCATCGATATAATGGTCGAAGACCATTAAGCTTGAGATCATTCATCAACCAGTTTTCATAACATATGGATCACTAGTGAGTTTTAATGGTTAATCAATTTTAATTTTAACTCATATATTATTATATTCTTCTACTTGGTCCATATGATCTAACTATTAGTTTAATGAATAATTAAATAATTTTCTTAAAAAAACACGTGATTCATAAATATAGTTCCTCTGAATTCAAGTATTATCATCTACATATTATAACATGTTTAATTTGTCAAGTATATACATAATTAATGTGGTAACAAATCATATGTTTACTCTTGGTCGAAATGAAGTATATTTTCTCAAAACTAAATTTGCGCATGAATATGAAAAAATATTACAATATAAGAGTTTTATTAATGAATTGTGTGTATATAATCAGAAGGAGAAACCAAGTCTCATTCTTTCTACATGATCCTTGAATTTCAATGGTGGCATATCCTTAGTCAAATAATCAATGATCATTAAATCAATGTTAATTTGTTGAATGACCACTACTTTATCTTTAACTCTTTCTATATTGGCTAAGTATTTGATGTCGATATGTCCAACTTCCGCTTATGTTGTTCTTAGCCAAAAATATAGTAGCTGAACTATGGTAAAATATTTTCAAATGCATAGAAATAGAATATATGATTCTATGCCATGAAATAAAACTCTTAAGTTGTACGTCATGAGAGGTAACCTCAAAACGTTAGACAAACTTAGCTTCCATAGTAAAAGTAGCAACTAATGTATGTTTAACACTTATCCATGAAATAGCTCAATCAACCATCATAAAATGTATTCTAATGTTGATTTGTGAGAATCAACATAACCGGCAAATTCAGAATATTAACAGTCGATCACATCTAGATTCCCTGTTTGCCTATATATAAGCATGTAATCTTTTGTTCCTTGAAGGTTCTTCAATATTTTCTTTGCATCTTTCTAGTGGTCAATACTTGGATTACTTTGATATCTTCCTAAGATTCCAATAGCAAATACAATGTCGGACCTTTTGCATACCTGAGCATACATAAGGCTTCCAACAACTGATGTATAAGGAATATTCTTCATTTGTTCCTGTTCAAAGCCATTCTTAGGGTATTGGTTCACTTCAAACTTATCACCTGTCACAATGAGAGCAACACTTGGTGAACAATATTTCATCTAAAATCGCTCTAGACCCTTATTGATGTAGGTTTCCTGTGATATATCTAAAATACCTCGTCTATGGATCTTAATGCTAATGACATAAGATACATCGTTTATAACCTTCATATCAAATTTTTTATAGAGAAATTGTTTCACCTCATCCAACAAACTCTTATCATTTGAAGCAAGCAAAATATCATCCACATATAGAACAAGAAAACATATTTTACTCTCACTGACCTTCTGATATATGCATTGATCCATGGGATTTTCAACACATCCAAATGAAGATATTGTTCCATGGAACTTTAGATACCATAGACGTGAGACTTGTTTTAAGCCACGTATGGATTTTTTAAGTTTGCAAGTCAAATGCTCACTATCATAGAGGAGAAACCTTCAGGTTGTTTCATATAAACTTCATCTTCCAAATCACCATTAAGAAAGGTTGTTTTCATTTCCATTTGATGCAACTCAATATCAAAATGCACAACTAATGCCAAGATGGCACTAAGAGAATTTTTCTTAGATACAAAAGAGAAGGTCTTTATGTAATTGATTTCATTTTTCTGAGTAAATCCCTTAGTAATAATTCTGATCATGTATCTCTCAAAGTTACCTAATGAATCTTTCTTAGGCTTAAAAACTCACTTATAACCAATGGCATTTGTTCTATTAGGTAACTCAACAAGATCTCAAACACCATTGTTTTTCATAGAATACGTCTCATCAATCAAGGCATCATACCACAAGTTTGACTCTTTTCAACTCATGGTTTGTGCAAATGTTTTAGGATCATTCCCAGCTCTAACATTATAGTCAGATTCTTGTAGATATAAAATATAATCATCAGGAACAACTGATTTTCTTGGTCTAGTAGATTTCTCAATGTTGGATTTACATTTTCTGGTGGACCTTGTTGTTCAACTAATTGATCATCATTTTCAAGCATTTGATGACCAATTTGATCTACTAGATTATCAATATTGTGTGGAATCTCATTGATTGGTTGATTAAAATCTAATTTATCACATGAAGTGGAAGGTTGAGACTATGTATGATCATGCATAGAAATTGAGTTCGTGATTTGATCGCTCCCACTAATCAAGTGGTTTTAAAGAAACTTTGCATTTCTTGATTCCACAATCCTAGTTGTGTGAGATGGATAGTAAAATCTATAACTTTTCAACATATTCAATGAAATATCCACTAATGGTCCTCGGGTCCAATTTTTTCTCGTGGATTATAAATTCTTATCCCAAATAAACATCCCCAAATGCGCATATGTCGCAAACTTGGTTTTCATCCTTTAAAAAATTCAAAAGGTGTCATTGGGACAACCTTGGTTGGAACGCGATTTGAAATATACACAATCTCTTTAGTACTTCATTCTACAAGGATTTTGAAAGATAAAATTTGTTATGTATACTCCGCACCATGTCCAATAATGTTTGGTTTCTTTTTTCTGCTTCACCATTTTGTTTCGGAGAATCAAGCATAATGTTTAGGGAAACAATCTCGTGTTATTGAATAAATTTAGCAAATAGATTGGGTTCTTGTCCACTCGTAGTGTATCTACTATATTATTCATCGCCTCGATCCCATATCACTATTTTTATTTGCTTTCCACATTGGATCTCAACTTTAGCATTAAAGATTTTGAAGACATCCAATTATTCATTTTTTACTATGAAGCAAATAAACATTCATACATCTTGAGTAATCGTCTATAAAGGTGATAAAATATTTATGACCATGTGTATCTATGTCTGGATAACATATGTTTGTATGAGTTATTTATAATATGTTTGAACTCTTATTGACACATTTCTTTGACATGTTGGTCTATTTTCCCTTAATACAATCAACACAGGTTTCAAGATTAGCAAAATCAAGAGTATTAAGTATCCTATATTTTACTAACCTTTTTATTATCTCTATAGAGATGTGTCTTAATCTCCTATGACATAACATATAGGAACTCACGTTAATATTACACCTCTTAATGCCAATTTAAACATGTATATAACTATAAATGTGGTCATTTAGTAAATTAATACGATAAAGACCACTAGACAATATATCATTCTCATCACATTCAAAATTATAAAATAATTCAAAAGATGTGTAAATAAAATTAAAGGAATCCAAACATTACAAGTTTAGAAATTGAAATCAAGTTTCGCAAAAAACTTGGTACACAAAAGGTACTTTCTGATCTAAAAACAAACTTATTATTCAAAATTAAACTGCAAGAATTTTCACTTCTTGAAACTATCATGTTGCCCGATAGAATAGTTTTCTCACTTCCAATTAGTTTTCTTAGGTTTTGCATACTCTGTAAGGAATTAGTTACATGGATTGTTGATCCATAATCAATCAACCAAGTGTTGATATTAACATAAGTCATATTAGATTCATAAAAAACAAATAAAAATAAATTACCTGTCTTCTCAAGCCATTATTGGAACTTGAGACATTGTTTCTTCATATGTCCTCCCTTTTTGTAGAAGGAAAAAAAATACTCTGTCTCCTTCTTGATATCACCTTGAGGAGATATTTTTGTGTTTCTCTTTCTAATTAGCTTGGGACTTATCGATTTTGATATCTTTGTTCTTTCCACGATCACAGGTGGTTGTCAATAATGCACTCCCACATTATTCCATCACAAGTCTTTCTTTTTCATGAACACGCATGGTCATTAATTTATTTATTGATCATTTTTCCTTATGTGTGTTGTAGGAAATTTAGAAATGATTTTACTCAGGTGGAAATGAGTTCATAAGGTAGTGCAGTAGGAAGAACTCAAACATATCAACCTTGAGTTTCTTAACTTGAGCTGAAATGTCACACATTTTTATTATGTGCTCGTGCACACCTTTCAAGCTGTTGAGTTGGTGGGAAGAAAATTATTTGTGGACTAAAATTTTAATTTAATAAATTTTATTTAAAATTTCTGATGAATTTATCAAATTATATATATGTGTAACTATTGGCTAATCTAAAACTAATTAAAATTATAAAAGTCATTTGACATAAAAACCAAATTATAAGAGAACAATAAAAATAACCACTTTAACACATAGTCGAATGAAAAATAAAATTCTCATATAATTATATAATTAAAGCATAATATTGTAGTTGAGTTAATAAATGCATGGAATAAATTTATTTCAATTTAAACACAAAACAATTAGAAAAGGAAAAACCATAAAAATATAAATATTTAGTGAAACATATATGACCAAAGTGGTGCTTCTGTCTTGAGTGGTTAAGTAATGCTATGGCAACATTAGCAACTTGGGTGTTGTTCATCTTCAAGAGTCAGCCTGATCCGTTTTGTGAGTGTGTTTCCAAACTCTTACTTTCTCCAATATAATGTCATTGAAGACCATTAAACTTAGACAATTCATCAACCAACTTCAATAACCTCTAAATAGTGAATGTTAATGATCAATTAATTTTAATATTAAACTCATATATTATTACATCAAGTCGATGTAATATTTATTTTCTTGGGTACCTTTTGTCATTGCTTGTTCCTGGAGGTACACTACTAGAAATTAGTGTTTTACCTGCGGACTTTCCTGCGGATTAAAGCTAAAAATCCGCAGGAACACACGTTACCTGCGGATTTATTGGCGGAACCATTTCCCCACGTAAAACCTTCGTGGATAACTGTTTCCTGAGGATTTCTGAATCCGCAGGTAACGTACATGCGGATAAATCCGCAGGAAAACTAAATAAATTCCGCAGCAAACATTTTATAAACTTAAGACATTTTTTTACGAATATTCATGCAGAACAAATCTGCAGTACCATTTCTACGAATATTTTCCAAAGGTATTTCCGCAGGAAATGTCACATGCAATTGATAATATATTTCGCATGAAAATCCACAGGTAATCCGTAGGAAAGTTTCTAATGTATATTTTTAATTTGTACTGGTTTTTTTTTCTTCTGAATTTTGGTTTATATGAAAATTACACATAATTATAAATACATTTTTTAAGTATTTAATATTAGTCTTTAGTTGGAATACTATTGCAATACTCTGAAACAAAATTTATATCAAATTCACAAATCATACTAAATATTAATTAAAGCATGAACTTCGGAAAATATGAGTATAATATATACACACATTGTACATGATCATATGAGTATAATATATACACACATTGTACATGATCATATAAACTAAAATATTTCAAAAACGGGTAAACAATATAATATCCCTTTATCTCCTTAAATGTTTGGCAAGAGGGACAACAGGTGCAGTAGGATTGACAATCTTCTTTCTTTTCTTTTGCTCCAGTTGCTTACCAGGAACAAAACTCCATGCAACAACCTGATGCATAAAACATGAAGGCGAAAGTGCTCAGTCAAAAAGTTGCTCATAGTTATACATGACCAAAGTAAAGTTTATTGGGAAAATCCAGTGTCCTATCATTTCACTTCTTCTATATCATCAAACCATAATTTGAGATTGATTCAACGAAACAATAATCTGAGATAGAGAAATTCAAGCTTCATAAAAGAAACTGACATCTTTTTAAAATATTTGCCATTTCTGCTTATAAAAATGATACCATTTCTGCTTATAAAAATGGAAGGAAAAAGCAAAAACAAAGGTAGCATACCTTCAATCCTTGGCAAACCACTTCATATGCTTTAGATTTACGATCCATGCAATTTAATGTCAAACCCTTCATTGATAAAGGTTTTATCAACCAGAAGGAGGAACAAACACATAAATAAATAAAAAATACCCAAAGAATCATGATAATTAAGAAATGGAGAGAGGATAAGTAACTTAAGTAAAAAAGATAGGTGGTGTGTTACTTAACTGAAACATGTAACAAGGAAATAAAACATTGCATTCAGATCTCTCATTGTAACAAGTATTTGAAAAATCATAAAATGGACATTGCATTCATCTTCCATTAATGAAACAGAATTTCAGTATGATCAAAAATAAATCTTACAAAAATAAAAAACAAATTAGACATAAGCATTGATTCTCAAGGACTAGCATTACTCATTCCCAATAATTCATATAACTAAAAATGATATAATTTTGGCATGTGTTGACAGTTTTGCAAATAAGTGAAAACATAATAAGCAAGTATCAG
>NC_021166.2:56112698-56127054 GCF_000331145.2 Cicer arietinum | reverse complement strand
GGTGGAAGGTAAAATGGAGGGTGCACGATACAAAACCCCTATTAAGTTTTAAGAAGAAAAAATTCTAATTGACCAGATTAATTAAAAAAAAAAGATAATAGAATCAAACAAATATATTTTTTATTAATTTTTTTTTTAAATTTTAAATTTTACATCACTTTAAGTGTTTTTAATTAGTCATATTCACCTATCCATAATTTTTTAATAACTTAACTTCACATAAAATAACTTTTACTAAAAAAAAATAACTAAAAAAATACTCATTATTCCTAAAAAATATGATGTTGCATCAACTATTTTTCGAAAATAAAAAACCTTAGATCATAGTTAATAACCTTAAAAAAAAAAACCAAATTTGTACAAAAAATAATAAAAATAAAAATAAACATTTCGAAAGAAAATCCGCAGGAATTACCGGCGGAATTTGCTGCGGCCATTTCCTGCGGAATATACCGCAGATATATCCTTTGGAAAATTGTAAAGTTTGCTGCGGATAAAAAGTCAGCTGTAAATCCGCAGCAAACGAATACTTTACCTGCCACACTACCTGCGGAATCGGAAACCGCAGAAATATTCTTAAAGTAATGCTGACCCGCAGGAAAATCCTTGGGTATTACCTGCGGATATATGTCCGCAGGAAATGCCGCAGGAAAAACGTCAATTTCTAGTAGTGGTAAAAGTATAATGCATTTTACTATATAGATTATACAACTCAAATTTTAAGGTAATATAAGAGTGTATTTCAAATTTTCTATACTACCCTTTAAGAGATCAATTGAGTTAGGTTTCACATATCAAATATTAAATACAAAGGGTGTGCTGAGAGAAATATATTTATAGGTAAGAAACGTCTCTATCTTATAAAACGTCTCTATCTTATAAGCCAATTATGTATTTATGTGTGATATGCTCCAAATTCTAAAAATATCAACAAATGTCGGGTCTTAAAAGTATAAATTTCTTGTCATTGTTGTTCTCGTGAATTGTTGGTTGATCATGTATAATTCATTTTAATTGCATATAGATAAAGATAGGTAGATAAATAAGATACATTTCAATTTTAAAATTTACCAATATTGTCTATGTAATAATTGTATTATTGTTGGTGTTATAAAATAAAAATACAATTTTTAGTCTCTATAAAATTATTGTGCATATAGTTTTAGTCTTTGATGGAATGTCAATATATTTTTTTTAATGATTTTTTTACGATCATGTTTACAACATTATAAAAAAAAAATCCCTAAAAAATAAGCTCAAAATTTGATTGTTGCGTCCATATTTTCGTTACTTTTAACTTGAGATTTTTATTTAAAAAATTTATATTTAATTCATCTCAAATTAAAAAAAAATATATAATTTTTTGTGGATGACTTTTTATAATGTTTTAAAAATTCTTGCAAAAAATCATTCAAAAAATTTAACGTTGAAGAACAAATAAACATGTTTCATTTCAACAAAGATTAAAACTACATGATGGATAACTTTATAAGGACTAAAAGTAATATTTTTATTTTATAGAGACTAAAATTGAAAAAAAGAATGAAATTTTATAGGAATTAAAAATATATGTAACCCTAATAAAAATATATACTTCATCTAACCTTAACTGTAAGTAAAAATACCTAATTTCACATTTATTAAAAAATTTATTTAAGTTTATTTAAATTTCTTGATTTTGTGTAAAAAAAAATATAATTACTAACTTACTCAGAATTGTTATAGTAATCTTTTTTGGGGGTACTACAAGAGGGGCCAAAAAGAAATAAACATTACAAAACTAAAGCGGACATTCTTAGACATGTAAACTTGAGAGATGTCATCAAAAATAATTTGGCAAAAATCACTAGGAGGATTTTCCATAATAAAACAAATAGACAAGTCTAAAGAAAAGCTAGATGAGGTGAGCTAGTCAATACATAAGTTTCTCGCCCTATAGATATGGAGAACCTGAACCTGTCAATCGTGATTTAGAAGCTGACGAATGTGTTGCACCAAGATGGAAACATTCTCACTAAACTTGCAATTGTTCATAACTATATATGTAGTTGTCTCATCATCTCTCTGACAACACAAGCAAAAGGGAGATATAGCCACACCCCATTTGTTTTCCTGGGAATTAGTGAGAATCCGCTCTTGAGCAACAAACCACATAAAAGTTTGTATTTTGTAGGGTTCTCTCCAAGACCACAAAGAGTTCCAATCCCCATTCTAAGCCTTTGAAATTTCCTTGTTGCAATTTGTAAGCACTCTGAATAGTAAAATAATTGTAAAAAGTATCAACTCAACCCAAAGTATTAGAACAATCAGCGTGAGTGAGGGGCAAGTAAGGCTTGAATATGATTCACAATGAGAATAAGTACATTATCATAAAAGAACTCAAGTATCCTTCTTTGTGAGCATTCAACACATCCCGCACAACAAGAGTAGTGTCAACCAATGACACGGTTGCATTAGAGAAAAAAAAAACATTTTTGATCGGGACCCACTTATTTGACTAGAAGATGATAAGTTGACCATCTTCAATTTGTTAGACTATTTGGTACTGTTGATCACTTCTCACCCCTGCTGAGGCTTAAAGTTGTGAATTGCACACAAGTTTGAAATTACACTTTCTATCATACTTGCTTATTAGAACTTTACACTAAAGATCATTCAGATTACTCATAAATTTTCAGAGTATTTTCACAAGAAATGCTTCATTTATGTAATGAGATTTTTTACAATAATAGTAATCTATTACAATATTAAAAAAAATATAAATATATTTTTTGAAAAGTATCATTAAATATGAATGAATTAATTAATTAATTAACTTTTGATTATATTTGATTCAAAAGTTACAAATAGATGTACTTTTTCCATAAGAGGAAATACACTTTATTCAAATTGCACCCTAAACTTGATTTTGAATAGGTTGATATTTCCGAGCTATTTTGGGAAACAACTCTACACACCCACCACCACACAATTTTCAAGCAATAACTAGCAAAGGATAAGGTAAGCCTGTGAACAAGGTTTTGGCACATGAATTGATCAATTCTATACTTATTCTTATTCTTACCGTGTATTAATTAATAAATGTGTTGCTAAAACACAACAGAATGATGTATAAGTGTCGGAGGGGAACTACAGTTACACACAACATTGAATTGAATTATGACAAATAGTATATAGTATTAATTGTAGTATGGAAATGCCTAGTTTTTGGGTAGGTACCGTAGGACCTGTCCATATTTTCATAAGTTGAAGCAAAATAACTTTCTTTTTTACATATAGAAACGATTATTCAAACATAAAAAATTTGATGTCGCATATGCCTTTTAATTATTGTGCTTATTTTTTAAACGAAGGTAAATTGTAAAAGATAAATTGCACTTAAAACGAGCGACAAATATATACTATCTGCATTTTGATATTCTAATAATTGTGAGTTTAGTGGATTAATACAATATATAATTTATTGTAGATTAAAATTTAAAATTTTAATAATCATTGGTGTTATTTTTTAAAAATAGAAGTTTGCGATTATTATTGTCTACTGTTGAGGCGATAATTTAACTGACAGTGATTCAACAAATTTAATTTTAATAACACATATTTATTTATTTTTGTTTTTATAGAATAAATATCAATCAAATCGTTTTTTCAACTTTGAAAATGAAAATGACCATAAATTTTTATGAGGCAATATCTATTTTCATTAAAATTTTAATAAAGATGAGTTCACCATATACCACTTTGATAAATAGTATCCCTTAAAATTTGCCATAAATAGCATAATTGATGTATATCCATATTATTTATTGAGTTTTTTCTTAGTGAATTTATTGAGTACCTAACTACTTATAGCTACATAACAACAACTAAATAAATATATATAAACATGATAAGGATATTAAGCAGCAAATATGACATCTTCATTAAGCTAACAAATATCCTTTCTCTTTTTACAAACCAATATTAGTATAATAAGCAATAAAGCAACAAACATGACCACCATTATTAAATAAATCAACTTGTAAAAAACAAAATGAGACTAAGTATAGAAAGAAATAAATAAAGCAACTTTCAACTCCCATCAAAATAATTAATTACATATGTTATGCAAAATAGGTACTAAGGTATTATATTCAATTAGTTTTGTAGGTAAATTATATTTATATCTTCTAGAGTATGTTTTACCATTTCCTATAAGCAGACATAAACAATTAGTACTTCAGCAACATCTCCCACAATCAGCTTCATATAAATTACATCATTTCCTTTTTATCATTTAATTCAGTTAGATGTTATTTCAGATTTAAATATTATATAAATTAATTATGATAGAATATCTTCTAAAATAAATAAAATAAATAAAATAAAAATTAAAAAACAGCATTTCAACAATTCCAAATATTTTCCCCTTAATCCTCGTAGCTATAACTATTGGTTATTAAATAACTGCAATAAACTATCAATGATTTTCATCGGCCTCAAATTTGTGTTTTTTAATAAAATTAGCCTTTAGAAAAATTGATAATTCCATAAATCCATTCTCAATCAAAATTTTAGTTCATAACAATAGTAGTTAATTTAATATTAAAATCCTCTTTTTTTATTTATGTCATCGGAGATAATCGTTAGATTCAGTAAACGATGATCTCTGACCGCAGAGTTTTTCAAAAGATCAAAAGTCAAATTTGAACCAAAGTACATAAATAAAAGGAAGAAACACTTAAAACACTAACCATTGGGGCAAGAATTAGACTAATTCTGATTTTACTATTCTGCATATGTTACATAATTACATACAAAGTATGTAAAAAATTGAAAATAAAGAAACATCAATGAACAACAGGAAAACTCTCAGTGATACTAGATGGAAGAATCATATAAAGAAAAGCTACAATTAGATCAGAAAAACTTTGTATAAGGTCAACTACAGATTCTCCAAAGGGTTTCACCTGTTTTTGTTGATTTTGATTCACATGGTCAATGATTTTGCTTCTACAAAGAGGACATGTTGTGTGATTCTTCAACCAAATACCAATACAATCAGCATGATATCTATGGTTACATAAGGGTAGTAACATAACTTTTTCCCCTTTACACATTTGGCTTAAACAAACTGAACAACAATCATTTTCACTTTGGTCTATGTCTTTAACTGCATACCCATAGTATTGCTTGTAAAGTTTTTGTAGCATCTTCATCATGTTTTGTTGAAATTAATTAGCAATAACAATAATTATTGCGAGGAAATTGAGGATGGTTGTTGTTGTTGTTGTCGTCATGTTGCTTGGTGGAGTTTAGAGAAATTCCAACAAGATGGAGAGATCTAAGATTTGCCACCATTCACTCGTATATATAAATTTACTAAGCAAGCCTTATATAGGCCCCAATGGGATATTTTATTGATGTCGATAAAGTCGTTGAATGAATTTGTATACTATGGAACAATAATACATGAAATAAAATAACTATACACTAAAACGATGAACAAAACAATATTACACTCTTAAAGGATAAGATAAAAACTACTTGTTTAAATAGAAAAATAAAAAATATTTAGATGGGTCTACAGGTTGTTAGGCGTAGAGGGTGTTGGGCTGCTATCAATTGGAATGCTGACTCGAAAATTTGTAGTGATAATCATCAAATAAAATATACCTTGTGTAGTTGTGTATATATCATGACTCATGAGGTTTTTGTGTATGATTGTTAGGTGTTGACTCTAATTTCTATTGATATAAAAATTGATACTTTGAACTATATAAATTCTTGAGTGAAAGTTTTTTGGTCATTAAGATATTAATTTTTACCGTTGTACATGAAGTACTCAACTTATATATACATTGTGTATAAATTAATTATTAATTATGATATTAATTCATATGTTGCTAATGTGACATAAATATTTAGTTATAATATTACATATTTTGTTTAGATTTAAAGTTTATTGAAATTAGACGAAAAAATTATTATTGAAGTTGAATTGATTTTTTGTACATTTAATTCGTCTTTTGCTTTTTAAAGGATTGCTATGTATCAATGGATCTAAAAGCATCTCAAGCTGGTGATATTTTTTTTTAAAAAAGAAAAAAACTGTGATCTATTGTTTTTAGGATTGGACGGTTCACTATTTTATGGTTTACATTAAAATTAAATATAAATAAAATCTTAATATGCTATTAGACTATCAGTGCAATTAAGATTTTAAAAATTTATTTTAATTTTATATTTCAAAAAATAACTTTTATGTTAACTTATTTAAATAATAGAAGTTGTTTTAAATTTATTTGTTATTAATTAAAAAAAAGTAATTTTTATATTTAATAACTTAAATATTTATTATTAAATATTTTAACATGATAAATTTTTTTTTTAAAGTATCTTTTAAAAATAAATTTTATGAAAATTTTCTCAAAATAGCTTTTAATTTTTTTTTAATTTCATTATCTAAACAAAAATTATAGCAAACAAATGAAATACATAAAATATCATTTTATAATAAATTACTTAAACTAATTTTTCATTTGAAGATTTACTTTTGAATTTAAAAAAAATGTTTTAACCAAAAAGTAAAATTTCTATAAAAAAAAATCATTTAAAAAAAATCTTAACAAACAGACCCTATAACTATAAGTGTCCTTAGTTCTGAAGCCGAGTTGTATCATTAAATTAATTCAGAAATGAATAAATTTCTTCAAAGTTATATATTAGAGTCCCCTTAGTTAACTACCTATAATGAATTGCACCTTTGGAGATTATTTGATTTGATTTTTATTTTTTAAAGCAATTGGAGGTTATTTGATGTACGATTGATTTCTCTATTATTATGACTTTGTATTTAATCTAAAGATTGTTTCATTCTGTCTTTGGTCTTTCTTCAAATTTGAGCTGCTTGCATTAGAAGAACACAGAATTCTCGAAACATTTAATATATGTGTTTGGTTCCGTGATTTAATAATAATAAATAAAGTAAGTAAGAATGATCAAAGTCCTTATTGGTGGTGACAGTGATGTCAATTGAAATTTCAAACAATAACTTTAAATTATTCAACTTGTTTTCCATCACTAATAATTAACCACGCGGCAGATATAATAATGGATATAATAGATTTATCACTAAAGTTATGAAAAAGAAAACTTGACATAAAATTAGACAAATGTATAATATTTTATCAACAACAAAAAAAAAAGTGATTTTTATCGTGTTTTATACAGTATTGTATTTATATTAAAGTTTATGTTCAAATAACATTACTCTACGTCATATTAGTCTACTTGTATGTTTATTTTATATTAACGTCTTGAAATTATAAATTTAAGAGATGGTTTACTTTGTGAAAGTATTTTATGTTGGTATCAGTGACCTCGCAATAACAGAAAATATATCAGTTTCGTTACAAAATTAATCAGTATCAAGTGCACAGCGGAATTTAAATTTTGAGGCATGCAAAGTTAGCAAAATAGAAAATTAAAGAGAGAGAGTTAGAGAAGAAAACACAGAGATTTATCCTGGTTCGGTTGTCAACAACAACCTACGTCCAGTCCTGAAAATCCAATCGGATTTCAGATTTTCTTCTCCTTCAATAGAAAGAATCAATTACAGATTGTCCAGTTTCCTCCCTGAAACCTATCTATCTTAATGATCTCTTTCCTATTGAATACCCTCTGATCTTTGTAGACACTCAGCAGCCTATCACAGAATCACAGTGCGACTCTTTCTTGTTGAGCCCTCTCAACCAAGAAAGTAGCCACCAGTTTCAAGCTGGCTTTTCTTGCGTTCTATTCGTTTCAAAGATTTATTACAGAATCAATAAAAGATGTAAAACAAAAGGGTCTTCAATCTTTATGAATGTTGCTCCTCACAAATCTGGATATTCACGGATTGTTCTTGAGCACATTATCATTTCTCTTAGATTGTCAACAAACTGTATTGAGATCTGTAATCACAATTATGAAGTTGTTAGTTTGTTGTTATGAACAGCTAAGAGCGTTATGAGAAATTATGAAAGTTATGAATTGATTGTCAACAAACTGTATTGAGATCTGTAATCACAATTATGAAGTTGTTAGTTTGTTGCCATGAACCGTTTTTGAGAGCATAAGAGAAATTATGAAAGTTATGAAAAAGTTATGTAAAAGTTCTTAGAAGTTATGAGAATAAAGATTGAAAGACATCTTATATAGTTTCTGAAAAACCAACTACGAAATCGATTTCCCAATCGATTTTGTAAAGTTATAAAATGAGCTAAATCGATTTGCCAATCGATTATCGCGATCTTGGTTTTCTTTAATCTTGAAACTATACAAGCTAATCGATTTACCAATCGATTCTTTAAAACAACACTTTTCAGCAGAACATGTCCAGACCTGTATAAATCGATTGCCTAATCGATTTCTGGGAAACTGTTTTAATAAAACTATTTTCAATCGATTACTCAATCGATTTGCCAAACTTCAGAGTTCACTGTGTTTTCAACAAGTTTATTTCAATCGATTTGCCAATCGATTGTTTTCAAAACAGTGGCTCAGCTATTTGATATCAATCGACTTGTCAATCGATGTGATTCAAAATAGTGATTCAGTTTTAATATCAATCGATTTGCCAATCGATTGTTTTCAAAACAGTGGCTCAGCTATTTGATATCAATCGACTTGTCAATCGCTTTGGTGGCATGTTCCTGAAAAGTTTTTACCTGGTGTTTAGTTCAATCGATTTGCCAATCGATTGCAACCAAACTTTATCAAAATTGAAAGTGTTAACAATTGATTGTCCAATCGATTGTATTTGTCACAGGTGAGGTTATTTTTCAAATGATACTTTGTCAATCGATTTGCTAATCGATTCCCTCAGCACTGGAGTGCCACTGTGACTCATTCAATCGATTTACCAATCGATGTGTTACCATCAGGTTTGATTTGTGAAATGTTCAATCGATTTGCCAATCGATTACTCTCCAAATCAGAGGCTACTGACTTGTGCAGTTTTCATTTTTAATTAAGCTAATCGATTGCCTAATCGATTGCACATTTACAAACACTTAAGATTCCCTTACACCCTTGTTATGAAATCGATTTCCCAATCGATTTACATAGTCAGAATTCAACTTTTGTTGATTTCTTGTGTTCCAAGCAATTTGATCCAAGTGTGTAGGATTTGATTATGGTTCCTGAAATCTTGCTCAATTCAAATATTAGATTTATCATGTATTGTATGAACATTGTTGAATTATTAATTATGTCAAAATTAGGAATCAAGAGATCAAAATCCAACATTTTATTTTTATTTTTATATTTTGAGTTAATTTTACTCGTTAGAGACTATTGATTATGTGAGTAATTGTCTATATTTATAGAGATGATAAAAATGTCAAAAAATATATTTTATTTATTTTTAGAAATGCATATTTATTAACTAACATTAAAAAATAACTATATATCAATGAGACGAACTCTTGATTACAGATGCCCTTTCCTTTGTAAACTAAATGGTTAAGACAAAAAAGAATACTAATTTTATACAAGATGAGTGTCTTGTTTTCGCTTATATATTAAAAATAGACTATAAATGTCTTTAAATTTTAGTTCAACTAACAAATATCGATATCGCTAGATTTGACGTCCTGTCTCGGGTTCGAACTCGATACCTTGCAGTTGTGTTAGTTAATTCTGGTTGACAATCTAACTACCCAAATCAATTTCATTTGTTCAATTCATAACAATATCTTTCAAAAAATTCATTTTTTTGCATTGACAATGGTGGAAGTAAAAACATGATATTAAGAAGTGTTAAATGTAATTCAAATTGATTTGTAATATGGTTAGAAGTTGTAATATGGTTAGAAGTTTGTTTAGTTTGTTGTAATTGATTCAGTTAAAAAGTTGCTTCTGTAAAAGCCTTTGAAACCAAGAACAATCTGTAATGCTTGATTGATTATTCTCCAGACTGTTAATCAATCTTCATTTTCTAAACTTTATGTTCTTCTTCTCTTCTCTTCTCAATTTCAATTCCTCTCAAATATACAACTTGTTCTAACAATTGGCATCAAGAGCTTGGGTTCTAAACCTTGGGAAACACAGGTGCAAGTGTGAGGGGGAATCAAAAATTGGGAAACACAAGTGTGAGTGAAAGAAAGAAAGAAGACATGAACGGAGGAGGGTTTCCATCGAATCTGCCAATTCTGGATGAGGAGAACTGGCAGAGATGGAATGCATCAATGAAGTCGTTGATGGGAGCTGAAGAAGTGTTTGAGATTTTCCAATAAGATTATGAACAACTAGGAGCAAATCCTATAGAAAGACAACAGACAACTTTCAAAGATTGCAAGACATTGTTTTACATCCAACAAAGTGTGGATTCAATCCATTTTGAAATGATCTCAAAGGTATCTACATCAAAAGAGGCATGGGATATCTTGGTGAAGTATTAATAGGTGGTGAAAAAACCAAGAAGATCAAACTTCAAATGCTATGAAGAAAGTATGAGTTACTACAAATGGAGAATAATGAGAATGTGATTGACTATTTCAATCGAGTGCAGACAATCACTAATCAGATGAAAGCCAATAGAGAAGTGATTACTGAGGTGGTGATCACTGGAAAGATTATGAGGATACTAACACAAATACGATCAAATAGTGGCAATTGAAGAATCAAATAATCTTGATACAATGAAGTTGGAAGATATGTAAAGCTCCATGTAAGCTCATGAATTAAGGGCAAAAGAAAGAGATAAGGCACACACACAAACACAGGCACTGCAACTCATATCAGTAAGAAGTCCAATCAAGATGGAGTAAAAAAGAAGAAGTGGAAGGGCAAGTCGAAATGGCACCAGAAACAAGATCAAAATGAGGAGACTGGAGGTTCAAGAAGTCATCGAAACAATGATAATAAAAGCAAGAAACCATTTGGCAAGAAGAAGTTTGACAAAAAGAGGATCCAATGTTATAATTGTAAAAAATATGGACACTTTGTAGATGAATACAGATCCAAGAAAGTACAAAGAGATGATGGTGAAGCTCAACTGGCCCAAGAAGACAGTTCTGACTCATATGAAGTGTTACTAATGGCTTCTACAAGCATGGAGGATGACTGTCTAGGATTGTGGTATCTTGACACATGGTGCTCAAATCACATGATTGGTCATAAAGATTGGTTTGTAATTATTGATGAGAAAGTGAAAAGGGGAATCAAATTTACAGATAACAACTGGAGGAGTTGACAAGATCTTGATTCAAAGAAGGAATGACAAACAATCTTTCATATGTGATGTGTTGTATGTGCCAAATATGAAGAACAATTTGCTAAGTCTTAGACGATTGCTGGAGAAAGGATACTCTATGAATATGGAGAATGGACAAATGAAGATGTTTGATAATGCAAAAAGGCTTATCTTGAAGGCACCATTGTCCAAGAACATAATCTTCAATATTGAGATACAAATCAATGAAAATCAGTGTCTTGCTGCAGAAATCAGGAGGGAAGACTAGTTGTGGCACCAGAGGTTTAGACATATGAATTTTAGAATTCTTCAAATGCTGCAGAGCAGTGATATGGTGATATGAATTCCATAAATTCAAGTGCCAAATGAGATATGTGAAGAATGTTGTCAAGCCAAGCAACATAGGAATTCATTTAAATAAGAATTACCAACTAGATCCTCAAGAACGATAGAGGTAATTTTTTCTGATGTTTGTGGTCCATTTGAAGAAATGCCAATAAGAGGTAATTGCTACTTTGGATCATCCATTTCTGATTTTACAAAGAAAATGTGGATATATCTAATCAAGAGAAAAAATGAAGTGCTTGAGATACTTAAAAAATTCAAGAGAATGGTTGAAAAATAAAGTGGTTTTAGTATGAAAATCATTAGGACGGGTGGGGGAGGAGAATATAATTATCATGAATTCCATGATTTTTGTGAAAAAGAAGGGATATTGTATAAAGTGACTGCATCATACACTCCCCAATATAATAACACTGTTGAAAGGAGAAACATAACTATAGTGAATATGGCCAGGAGCATGTTGAAGGGGAAGAAAATGTCTCATAGATTATGGGGGGGAAGCAGTATCAACTACATTGTACATTTTGAATAGGTATCCAACCAAGAGACTAGGCACAAGGACACCTGAAGAACCTTGGGCGGGAAGAAAGCCATTTGTGAATCAACTGAAAGTGTTTGGCTCGTTGTGCTTCAGGCATGTGCCAACTCAAAATAGGAGAAAGCTTGATGACATGGTTGAACAAATGATGTTGCTGGGTTATGATGCCACTGGGGAATAATTCTGAACCTGTGAGGAGATATGCAAGAGCTAGGCAACCTTCAGTCATATTGCAGCCATATGAAGTAACATCTGACTCATCCATCAATGCATATGGAGAATTAATTCATTTTGCCTTGTTTGCTGAATCAAAACTAATAAGTGATGAAGAAACACTGACTGATCCTATATGGATAGCAGCAATGGATGATGAGCTCAAAGCCATAGAAAAGAACAAAACATGGGACCTAACGACCTTGCAAATGAACAAGAGACCAATTGATGTGAAATGGGTCTATAAACTGAAATTGAAGTCTGATGGGCAGGTTGTCAGGTACAAGGCCAAACTTGTAGCAAATGGATTCTTGCAAAGACATGGACTGGATTATGATGAAGTGTTTGCCCAATTTGCTATAATTAAAATAGTAAGGATGATAGTCTCAATGGCTAGTTACAAATGTTGGTCTATGCATCAACTAGATGTCAAATCAGCATTCCTAAATGTATCACTAGATGAAGAAGTGTATGTGAAGCAGCCACCTGGACATGTGAAAACAAGCAAAAAAGATCATGTGTACAAATTGAAGAAAACCTTATATGGCCTGAAGCAAGCTCCTAGGGCTTGGACCAAGAGGATTGTCAAATTCCTCGTAGAGCAGCAATTTGAAAAGTGTGAGAAAGAAGCAGCAACGCCTGCATTGCTGATATGCCTTTATGTTGATGATTTACTGTTGACTGACAGTGATGAAGTAAAAATCAAGGAGTTCAAAATCAAAATGGAGAAGGAATTTAAGATGACTGATTTGGGCATGCTAGCATATTTCCTTGGCATTGAGTTTGAAACCAAGAAAAATGAAATTTTTATGCATAAAAAAAAAAGTATACAAGTGGTGTATTAAAAAGGTTTAAAATGAAAGAGTGCAATGGAAGCAACACCCATCAAAATCAGGGTTGGTGATGTCCAAATAGGGTAAATCATAAATTATAGGATAAATCATAGTTTTTAAATCATAAATTATGCAATTTTAGGGTATTTTAGTGTTGAACTCTGAGACTTTTTAGCCAAATTATTGTATTTTAGTGTTTTGTGAACTTAATGCCAAAAATATTTTTGGATCCCCGATTAAATTATTCATCGAGCAATAGTTTTATTTATTTACGTTACGAAGAATTTAATACCGGACAATTTTGTTAAAAATATATCGGGTTGCTGAAAATTGTATCTGTCAACTGAGTTGCGACGAGAGTTGATATTTTTAACAAAAAGTGGTTTGGGAAGTGATGGGTGAAATGATAATTTTATAAAATATCTAGATATTTTTAGAATATTTGTAGTAAAGAAAGCAAGGAAACGAGCACAGAGAAACATAAAGCAATCGTGAATCTTCTTCTCCTTCTTTCCTTTGTTTTCCAAAAACAAAACTAAAACCATAAAACACAAACCCCCATTTATTTACTAGATCTAAGCTTTCATTCGAGAAGTGACAGAAGAGAAAGTTGCTCATCGCCACGCTGCGGTGCTAGTGATCTAGTTTTCGACGGGACGTCACGAGCTTAAATTTTACCGGAATTAATTACGGTACCGTAATCGCGTGTTATAGCTATCGTTCACGTAAGGGCTCCTTCCAAACTTTTAGTTTGCATTTAGGACATTATTTGTGATTTTGTGGAAAAGAAATTTGATGTATTTGAGGTGTGATTTTGTGAAAAATGAATTTAATTAGTTTATGTGTGAATTAGTATAAATTGAATTTAGTTGTTTTGAGGTGTGTTGTGTAGGGATTAATGTTGGGTTTGAATTATATGTTCAATTTTTCAATCATTTATCTTTTTGTTTGGACTTTACTATTGTGTTTCTCTAACACTTTTCCTTTGTTTTTATGTTAATGTTTGTTTACTTCTACAAAACACATTTTTCCTTTGCTATTATGTATAATGTATGATATTGATAGTGTCCGTATTTACTATATTCTTTTGCAGGCATCTCTATATGGCATATTTCTCTCTGGAAAGATTGTTTTGCAGGAAATTTATAATATGGTCCATCAAGAATCATATAGAAGAAATGTTTAAAATCTAAAATCCAAATTAATATT
>NC_021166.2:56110624-56111595 GCF_000331145.2 Cicer arietinum | reverse complement strand
CTAGTAAATCGTGCTGATTCGTGAGAGATTGCACCTTGGTAATTAGTACTGGTCTGTGAGAGGTTGTACAATTATGATTTACGCCCTTCGAGGAGGGTTTTGGTTTGGAATTCTGGAATAATGCATTTTGGCATATACGCATTGCATTAAAGTGTTTTGGCATGCGAGTTATGTTTGTTATACTATGATGATTGTATATACATATTCGGTTGTTGTTGTGATTTGTCGTAATTGCTTTGAGGTGTGAAGTTGAGTTGATTAAGTTCTGATGTAATTATGTGTTCATAATTGATTTAATGAATATTCGAAGTGTTGATTGATTCAGAGCTATTTTAGAACTGAAAATCTGCATTTTCTTTGTTGTATTCGACTATGACGGTGCAGTTTGTTAAAACTTCATTTTTCAGCATTGTTTATGCATTTTTGGACATATGAAAACCCTTTCGAGGAGTATGCTAAGACGAAAGGTTCTTTTGAGTATTTGAAAATATAAGAATTTTGCTAAGTGTTATTTGTTAATTTCGATTGGTGACCCTTTACAATTATTGTGGAAATTTGGGTTTTGCCCTTAGATGATACCCGAGTTCATTTCACCGACAGTTACCTTGACGACGGAGACGTCGTTAGACTTCCCTGATCGAGACTCGCCGACTGCTTGGGTATATGACCCCATCTCAAGCAGGGCCACTTATACGAGGAGGGTAGTGAGGACTAGTAAGAAAGTTGGGGCAGTATTTTTTGTGGAACTCACTCGCGAGAAGATTGATTATCCGGTACCTTCTGGATTAGTGCTTGGGATGAGTGGAGCTTGGGAAGATGTGAAAGATTCCTCAGTTAGAGTGGAGGCATAGGCTGTTGTGGGAGCTGAGGATACAGTGGTTGGACCAGGGACTGGCAGAAAGGATAAGGGGCCGATGCCCATGGAGCGAGAGATTGTAGGGCCATCTAGGCGGGCCGAGTCAGAGCTTCCT
>NC_021166.2:56080522-56110348 GCF_000331145.2 Cicer arietinum | reverse complement strand
GATGGTGCGTCAGACGGGACTTGTGGAGCGTGTGGAGGTCACCCATGTTATTGTAGTTGCTAGAGTATGATCAGATTAGTTTTGTTGCATAGGGACTTGATATCTTTCTTTTGGTGGTTGTTCTTATTTCATTTTGGGACGACTGTAACTATACTTATACGGTCAGATGATTTCTGTCTTGGTGGGTCCATGTTCCATTTTTTTGATGTGACCATGGGGATTAGTATTTCTTGGAGCAGTACTTGTACATGTGTTTGACGAGAATACCCCAGGGGTATGAGTGATGCCTGATAGGTCTCATAGCCCCTGCGTATTTTATATTTGGATATTTTAGTTTATCGCCTCACAACTATTTCAGTTTGTTATAATTATGATGTAATTAATTATGACAATTATCGTTTGTGTTACGCTTTGGATTTACATTAGTTGATTTTTGGAAGAAAAAAAATACACTCACGCTGTTTAAAATCGGGGTGTTACAGCTTGGACCAAGAGGATTGTCAAATTCCTCGTAGAGCATCAATTTGAAAAGTGTGAGAAAGAAGCAGCAACGCCTGCATTGTGATATGCCTTTATGTTGATGATTTACTGCTGACTGACATTGATGAAGTAAAAATCAAGGAGTTCAAAATCAGAATGGAGAAGGAATTTAAGACGTCTGATTTGGACATGCTAGCATATTTCCTTGGCATTGAGTTTGAAACCAAGAAAAATGAAATTTTTATGCATAAAAAAAAAGTATACAAGTGGTGTATTAAAAAGGTTTAAAATGAAAGAGTGCAATGGAAGCAACACCCCATCAAAATCAGGGTTGGTGATGTCCAAATAGGGCAATGATGAGTTGATTGATTCTACAACCTTCAAGCAAATTGTCTTGAGGTACTTGTGCAACACTAGGCTAGATATCTCATATAGTGTTGGGCTGATTAGTAGGTACATGGAGAAGCCTAGGACA
The DNA here is from genome assembly GCF_000331145.2 of Cicer arietinum. NCBI lineage: Eukaryota > Viridiplantae > Streptophyta > Magnoliopsida > Fabales > Fabaceae > Cicer > Cicer arietinum. The sequence continues at coordinate 56,109,393 of NC_021166.2, read as the reverse complement.
TCGCACTACATGGCAACAAAAAGGATCTTGAGATACATAAAGGAGACCATTGAGCTTGGCCTGTTGTACCCCACAAATCCGATTGAAGATGAAGTTGAACTTATTGGCTTCACTTATGCTGATTGGTGTTGAGATATGGATGATAGAAAGAGTATCGCGGGCTATGTATTTTCAATCAATAGCTCACCAATCTAATGGTGTTCAAGGAAGCAAAGCATAATAGCATCGTCCACATGTGAGGCTGAATATGTGGCTGCATCAATGAGAGCATGTCAAGCTATGTGACTGGCAGAGTTAATGGCAGAACTAAGACTGAGAAGCAATGATGCAGTGAAGATGAAGATATATAATAAATCAGCTATAAACCTAGCAAGACATCCAAGTGTTCATGGAATGAACAATCACATAGAACCAAGATTCCAGTTCCTATAGGATCAAGTAATGAAGGGCAAGATAAAACTGGAACATTGCAATACGAATGATCAAAATATTAACATCTTAACCAAAAATTTGAGAAGAGGGAAGTTCCGAGAGATGAGGAACAAACTTGGATTAACAACAAATTGAATCACTTTGAATTAAGGAGCATGTTAAATGTAATTCAAATTGATTTGTAATATGGTTAGAAGTTTGTTAAGTAAGTTTGTTGTAACTGATTCAGTTAAAAAAACTGCTTCTAAAAAAGTCTTCAAAACCAAGCGCAATCTGTTAATGTTTGACCGATTATTCTCCGGACTGTCAAGATTGTTAATCAATCTCCGTTTTCTAAATTTTATGTTATTCTTTTTCTTCTCAGTTTCAATTACTCTCAAATATACAACTTCTTCTAACAAGAAGAATGAATTTGAAATTTTTTAATTTTTTACGAGTTTGAAAATTTATAAATTTGAAATATTATGAGTTTTTTAGATAATGTTTTTTTAAGGAATGTTTTCAAGTAGCAGCACATGAGTGTGATGCTGAATGTGTTTCTCATTTGAAGTTGTACAAATATTACGTTAGTGTCATCAACGAAAATGCCTACTTTTCCGTGTCTTTTCATTGTTTTTATCATTTCAAAACCAAAACAAAAAATTGAAAAAGCAAACCATATTTTACTTTTTTTTTAGTTTCCAAAACCAACAAATAGAAAACTGTTTTTTAAAAACACTTTTCATAAAATTAGATTATCAAAGTTTTGAAAATTATAAAATTTAAAAACTACAAAATAATTTTTGAGAAGGAAATCAAACAAGCCAAAATCAGTCATCTATTTCAACAAAAAATTGAACAATAATTTTTGATTTTGTGGAAGAGTACTAATCTTTTAATTTCACTCAATTACAGTTGATTGATTTACATGCATTAAATCAAATAAAGTCCGCTCCTGAGAGTTCTCATAAATTGGAACTAAAGATTCTCGCACATTAGTGACTTCCTTGAAATTATTTAAGTCTTCAAATATCTTGGAGCAATCATAATCATGGTTTTGTTGACCATTTATTTTTTAAATAAAAAAGAATAAGGAAGAGTCAAGGGATATTTAGTCTTTAGAAAATGACTTTTTAATTCATGGAAATAAACTAGGATAATTTGATTTTTGAATTACCATCTATCATTAAACCGTATCAAATAAGTGACAAAACCGTATCAAATAAGTGACATGTATCGTTAACTTTTATAACCTTTAACAAAAATATGAGGTAATAATTTAGTTTTTAATTTGAGATAAAAAAAAAATCTAGACGGACATAAAAATTGAAACGCATAATCCTTTAAATCAAGAAAATGTTTGACTAAATTGTCCTAAAAAAGTTATTGAAGGATCTAAAATGTCATTATTTTTATTTACAATACATTCACATTATATGATATATGTCATAATTCAATAATGACTCAAAGCACAAATAAAAAATTTGATTAGAAAAAATTGACAAAAGAATTAATATGTCTCAAATATTTTTTTGGAAATTAAAAATATTTTTTTTTATCAATAATTAATCTGTTGTACACGTTTTTTGTGAGAATCATAATACATTAAAATTAAGATAAAGATTAAGTTGAATCACGTTGATAGATGATATTTGTTGTACTTTCAAATAATTTGTAAGTATTGGTTTAGAGACCTGAAATGATTTTTTTAAGGGATTAAAAATAGATAAATTTTTTTGTAAGAACTAAAAAGAATATTTAGTTTTTATAGAAACTAAAAACTTATTTAACCTTATACTTTGTAAGAGATCATTATAAAAAAATATAATTAAATAGATAAACTACTTATCATCTATTTGACGGTGACATTTCTATGATAAAATACAAATTCAATACATGTATAATAACACAATCAAATATTTAAAAGATAAATGTGTAATTAATTATTAATGAGTATATTGAATATCTATTTGATAAAAAATGATTTTTCACATGTTATAATTACTTAAAAGATAAATGTATAATATAATACTATAATATTATTATTGTGCCTGCTAAATATCTATTCAATAAAAATATAAAAAAATTATAATCATTTAATTACAATTTATTGTATGAGCACACACGCAAAACAAATATTTATTAATTTAAAAATAAATTATTATATTATTTATTTTTATACTTATAGTAACATTTTCAACATTTGGTTTTGGTAATAACTCGATTATTTAATTTCTAATGAAAGATTATCAATATATTGACACTAGTTTTAAAAAAATACCTCTATCACATTAATTTATGTCCATATCATAATAACATTTATATTTTTAGACAAAGTTTTATTTCAACTAATATGTGAATAAAATTTATCTAAAATCGAGTAAAAAATAATAATGATCTAAAATCATAAAAAAAAAATTACAAAAGGATAATTTATCTTATACTTAGACACCAACTACCCACTAATATTAATAATTGATGTCTGTTAATGTAAGATATTTTTTTTAGTAATGTGTTTTTATTAGGGGTGAACAAAGTTTAGTTCTAAACTAAAACCGTTTGAAAATTGAATCGAATTGGTTTTTAGTTTAAAAAACCGAATCGAACCAGTTTTTAATTCAAAAAACTGAACCGAACTGTTTTATAAATTGGTGCACCAATTTATTATTTGAACCAAACCGAACTGATTTAACTTAATTTTTTTATTTATACCGGCCAAATTTTACATAACTATCCCTAATTATTTATATAAAAAATATCGTTCAATTTTTTTGAAATATAAACGATTCGGTTCAGTTTTTTCGAACTGAAAATCAATTCGGTTCGGTTATAGTTTTAAAAAATCAGTTCAAAAATAGTTCAGTTCTCAATTTTTATAAATCAGTTCAAATAAAAAAAAAGTTCAGTTCATTTCTACAGTTTGGTTCAGTTTTTGATTTTTTTAACACCAATAATTTTTATACATGTTTTATTTTGTTTGTGAGTGTTAAAAAATGAGAAGTCTATAATATAAAAAGGTTTAATTAGTTCTATTTGCGTCTAAATTTACAAAACTTCATTTACATTCCGATGCGATTAACAATTGGAAAGTATATCTGCCATAAGACACAATTTAATTCAATAGATTAATTTTGAAACTAAAATATAAGGACATCATTATACGGATGAATAATGTACAAAACGATACTTTGATACGTAATAATTCAAAGATTTTAAAAACAAAATAGAAATTATTTTGCATTTGTTTATGTAATATTTACATAAGAAAATCAAATATTTTTTTATAAAAATAAATGATTTTTTTTAAATAACTATTAAAAACCGCTTCTCTCGTTTGAATTTTTTTATAGATTTTTTCTAAATAAACAAACGGACTCATAATCCCAAGCCCAACCCACTTCATTTTTTAACAGTTACTTTAGTCACCATCACCTCCCTCAAATCAAAAACAAGAAAACCCAGTCGCTGCCGCCATTCTTTGCCCTCGTATAACTTTTAAAGTAGTTCGCACTCAACTCAATTTCAACTCAATTCTACAAGGCCATTCTTTTTTTGCATTCTACTAATGGATAACGAACCCCTAATTGATCCTCAGAAACCCGCCGTTGACAAGTTCCAGCTTCTTCCCGAATTCCTCAAGGTAATCAACCAACTAACTAACTCTAACTAACTAACTAACTAACCAACTAACTAACTCGTTCTCTACTATTCTTCATTATGTGATCGACGTTTTCAGCGATAATGATAATTATATTCCGTTGAATTAGTTTTCAGTAACTGATTATTGTTACTGAATTCGGTTTTTCCAGTATCGAGGATTGGTGAAGCAACATTTGGATTCCTTTAACTATTTTGTTAACACTGATATCAAGAAAATTGTTCGTGCTAATAACCTTGTCCAATCGTCTAGGTATCCGCATATATATCTAAGGTATGGATTATGTGCCCTACAGTATGGTACTTTTTTGTTATGTAATTATGTAATGTAATGAAATGACAGTGTTGTCTTAGTTTACACTGACGGAACATGTCCCCTATGCTCTTATTGATTTCCAAGTAAATTATATTCCCATGCTTTTAGCCATTTGTTTTCTCAAGAGGAGGGGTGGTAGGAATGGATGATATATGACGTTATACCAAAATATCTCTCATCTTTTGAAAAATATTACTATCAATTTTTTTTTTTGATAAATAGTAAAAGTTTAGATGTGTTGGGTTTCGGAAGGTTAGGGTAGACCTTAAGGCTCACAAAACATTAACAAAGATACTTACAGATGACCCACCAAAAAGATCTTCACGCCAACAGCAGAAGTTGAACTCAAGTCCTCATGGGATATGAGACAACTTTTTCCCAACTGGACAAACGTTCATTGACTACAATCAATGTTAAATTTTAATAAAACATGTTTCTGAATTATCTGAGAGTAACATTCTTAGACATAGTATTCCCAAGAATGTCATTCATGGGAATGTGGTTATATATATCTTAAAATTAACGCCGTGTGAAGTGTTCTACAAGGGGTTTGGGAATGGAGAAATGGAGCCAAGTGTTTAGCTCACGAATCTCTCCACTTACTTTTGTAATCTGTTAATTTTGATAAATCATGATAGTTAATCTGAAGCTGACTTTTTTAGTTGTTCTTTATTCTTGAGAGGCTGGCTCAAACCACTTTAAGTTGTTTTACTGATGTGCTAATGTACAAAATGACCTATTCTGCAGGTTTTTGGATGTCAGAATTGGTAAACCGGAAAGAATTTTCGATGGTTCTTCTGAGTATGTTAGTCCACAGACATGCCGATTATCTGACCAAACGTAGGAATCATTTCCCTTAGAAGCATGATCTAATGTTTTTAATTGGATACTGCTGAGCTATTAATATAATTATAATAATGCTTAAAAGCATTCTCTTAATTTGCTTGTTAAGTTTTGTGATGTTTCAATTTCTTTTAGTTTACTTATACTAACTATCAGAAGTTGAAGTCAGACCAAATTCTCGGCTGACCCAATACTTAGGAAGGCCTAAAGCGAATTCTAAAATACTACCTTGATAAAAAGAATATACAGGCCTTTTTAATGTTAATAGTTATATTCTATTATAATTTTTATTTAAATTTCACCTTTCTTAGTTTTTGAAATGCAAAATATTTTAATTAAGTAGTCAATTGTTGTATCTTTTTATACTTGTGAGGCCTTTTATTGGTTGCAATTATAGATTTTTTTTTAGGTCTAAACATACATGAAAAGTTATTAGTTTTGTTGTGCTTAATCTGTTATGAATTATGCTTCATTTTGTCTTATAAAAAGGTACGCGGCTCCGATACTAGTTAGTGTTGAGTACACTCAGGGAAGTCCTGATAACGTTATAAAAATTCCAAAGGTAATTGAACACTATTATTATTATTATTTGAATTTGACAAAGATATGTTTTATTAACTACAACATTGTTTTTTTCCAGAATAAAGTTGTTATTGGAAGAATGCCTATAATGTTGCGGAGTTGTTGTTGTGTTTTGTATAATAGAGATGAAGCTGAGCTTGCAAAACTTGGTTCGTATGATACATTTGATTGTTTTATTAATCTTTTGCATTTCTCATTCTTTTATAAAATTTTACCTTTAGTTTTTCTTTGATTAGGTGAGTGTCCGCTTGATCCTGGAGGATATTTTGTAATTAAAGGGACCGAGAAGGTGATATTCTGATTCCAAAATACTTCTCGATTTTAGAGATGCTGCCTATTATTTCATCTGTTCAAGAGCTACTGACTTGGGCAAAAAATTTATTCTGAGAGTGATTTGTTGAATGAATAAATAAATAGTGTCATAAATTATTGATGAATATCATTATAAGAATAAATTGATATGCATCTTTCATTGACTTGTCGAACTTGCGTGAGATCAGGTGTTTTACTAAAAAATCCTTGATAGTATATATATATATATATATTTTTCTTATCTCATCTAAGTATGGATCCTTTTATCTTTCTATAAATAGTTTTTGATATATTTTATTTACAAAAAATCCCACAAATCTGTTTCAGGTGATTTTAATACAAGAACAACTTTCGAAGAATAGAATAATTATAGACACCGACAAGAAAAAAAAGTAAGTCATTTTTCTGGTATGACGAGGGCTTATTCTTCATCTTTTCGTTATGAATTTACATACTGGCATGTGTACATGTACGATTTTGGTCCTCGCCTTCCCATTTTATGATACTTGGTAAACAAGTACGAGTGCTCTTGATGATTTTATTTTTCTCTCACCTCAGCTATTGTAGTGTTTTCAGAATAATCAGTAGGTTCATTTTTGTGGTATCTTCCTATTTACTTTGGTTGGCTCTGAACCTAGTTGCCAGTGACAAAATAATGAAATATATTTTCATGGATAAATTGTTTCATATCTTATATTCAATATAACAGAACTGAAAACAACGAAGAGAATCCTCCAGAACAAATAACAAAACGAAACAATGACCTACAAGGAGAAAAACAACAGCTGCCAGTTTTTTTCTTTCCTTTTCTAGCCTTTCATCTGTGAATTGGGAAGCTTGAAATCCCTCTTCTGCATTTCTTTTCTTTTCAGTACTTATCCAGTAAAATAATTGATTTTTCTCCCGTGCCATTCATTGTCAACTAAATTGGTTCCTCTTCTTATTTTCTCATGATCTCGTTTTGGCAGATTTTTGCTTCTTTTTATTTTTATTTATTCCCGTCTTTTCTCTCGTTTTGGTTATAGTGTGATTGCTGATCACTCCCCTGTGCTCGTACTCGTCTTCTATCTCTGTGAACTTTAAGATAAGTGATGCGGAATGGATTAAGAATTTAAGATTAAGTGTGCTATTTTGATTTATAAATTATAATTGTGATGATATTTTTTTGTGAATTTAGGATATTGACATGTTCCTTATTTTCAAAGGTTTTAGGTTTACTAAGAAATGCAGTTTAAGGAAATTTAAATGTTATTCTGATTGTATCTTTAATTAGGATTTATTCGAATTTTAAAATTTATTTAGAATTTTTATTGAGGTTGAACCAAAAGACCACTTCACTCCTAAAGGAGTAATTTAGGTTTACAATCTTGCTAAGAAGAGCACATTTGGGTTATGTGTTCTGAAACAATCGGCTTGCCACGCAGTAGCTTCTGGCAAGTTGTTTCATGTGCATAGATCTGTGTGTACTATTTGGCAGCCCCTTTAAATTTCAATTTTGTTGTAGTTTTAAAAAATTAAATCCTTCTTGGTTGATATGAACCGATGTTTTAAATTTTAGTTTTAATGAGATACATTCATTACTTTTGGTTATTTTGTTGGTGGTTATGTGTTATTCTTCTTCGAGTGGTATTTCTCCTCTTTTTTTCTCTAACAGGTTTACTTTTCTCTATCTAAAACAATATTAAGTAATTTATTGTTAGCTTTTTATGTAGTTTTGCATTTACCCCTCTTTATTAGATTACCAGTAATTCTATTTTGTATTGTTTTAAAGTATATTTTGGTTCATATTTTGGCTTTCAGCATTACTGCATCTGTTACAAGCAGCACAGAGAAAGTTAAAACAAAAACTACCATTTTAATGGAAAGGGAGAAGATGTGGTTAGAATTGAATCAATTTCAAACGAAGGTTTTCACTTGGCCATTTTCATTGTGGCTTATCCACCTTTAGCTTTTCGATCACATTATAATTAGGTTTTGATAATATTTATTTCTTCTTGTTATATCCATAAGGTTCCTCTTATGATTGTAATGAAAGCTATGGGGATGGAAAGCGATCATGAAGTTGTACAAATGATTGGAAGAGATCCTCGTTATGGGTTGCTACTTTTGCCATCCATTGAGGTGATTGACATGTATATTTGACTATGGATGTGTTAGGATAAACTACTTAATTAAGGTCTTACTCACTCAACTATTTTGGGGAGCTTAAACAAAACGCTTACTCATAAGCTATGACAATTATCAAAATAAACTAAAATAACTTATGGCCATGTCATAAGTTTTTATTTTTTTTATTGGATGGACACATCAAATTATTTTCCTACGTATATCCAAACACCAATATAAATACTTATGTTCTGAGACAAGTCAAAATAAATTGTTGATAAGCTCTTCCAGATGCCTCCTTTGTCAAATTTAAAATGCTTTTGCACACACTAAATTGTAAGGGGAATGGTAGAAGCTAGTAACTTGTATAAATGTAATACATTATATACTTGTATGCTCTTTCTTAGCTTAACAAAGCATATTGTATTATTATTTATGCTATCTATGATCTATTGAATATGTTTTGTCCGGTAAACAGGAATGTAATAAAAGTGGTGTATCTACACAAGCCCAAGCACTGGCGTACCTTGATTCAAAGGTGTGTTGTTCTTTCTTATTCCCATTCACAAAGGAATTCTCCCCAATTTCTACTCTCACACAAGATGTTCAATTACAATGCGTCTTTCAATTCTGATCTCCACCTATGTATCAACTTAAATCCCTAATGCCTTTTAACTAACTAGTCTAATTAGCTTAGCGGCTAGCTGTGTCCTTATTCTGTCTTAATGATCCATCCTAACCAATACCAACTTGCAACAATTTTTCTGAATGTAATTGCTTGATCGAAATTGTAAAGCAGGGATTTACATTATATAGACATATGGTAGTCAAAATTGAGATCCAAATCATTGTATTTGGCAATTTGTGATCTTGAAAGGGTTGAGTGATCTTTTGAACTTTTAATTTTGTTTGAATGGTTGAATTGCCGTGCAAGCACATAAGTTTATGGACTTGTGCAAGTTTTATGATCCTAAACAAGACGCAAAGAAACTGGATTTGCTGTCCGAGTCTGCGACTTGGTTGCAAAAGATCTATTTTTCTGGGTTAGAAAACCCCAATTCCCTTTCTCCTTTGTGCAACCCTCTTTCCCTCAGTTATCGACCTTTCATGCAACCCATTTTCTCCTTCGTGCGACTTTTGTGAGACTGTTTAACAGGATCCTCTTTGTTATGTTCAATTGTTTTTTATGTAAGTGTAGTAGAAAAAGTTTTGGAGAAAAGAAGAATTTCCCCTGTAAATGTCCAAAGTGTTGTTCATTCCTTGTTTTATGAAGTTAGTAATTTAGTGCATTGTTTATCCTCTTGGATATTTTCTCCTCACATTTTAGAGGGAAAGAAGAGTGCTTCTTTTGTTGTGCTTTGGTGCCCACGGTTGGAGCAAAGTTCCGAGGTTATCATAAGAATGTCCTACCTCTTACTTATGGGATAAAGTTGCTTTTTGCTCCATTTGTCGGATAAAAAATTACTTAAAAACTTCTACTTAGTCTGCAGAATAAGTTTTGTGCATACTCAGTTGTGTAATGTACTGATTAGTTATACTCTATTGGCAGTTTCTGATATTAATTATATCCCTCTCAGTTTTTCTAATTTTACATACATATAATATTAATTTTTGTTTCTAATTTATTGCTAATGGCATGTGTGCATATCAGGCAAAACGTTCCATGTTTTCAACCATGCAACCTGAAAAGGTTTCAAATCTCTCTCTCTTTCTCTCTCTCTCTCTCTCCCCCTCTCCCCATGTCATAAGATTGTTTATTTATGCATTCTCATTCTATGTATAAAATAATGTTTTGTTTTTTTGTTTTTTCCCTAACAATTTTCTGACTTTGTTTTTTTAATCTTTTATGTAGGAAGGAAGAGCATTTTCTATCCTAAGAGATGTTTTTCTTGCAAATGTACCAGTAAGTTTTTTTTGAATCATAAGCATATTTTGAATTGAGTGTGTTTCTTTTTTGTGAAAGTTTCATCCAACTTTGATTTCATTCTACTGTAATACATGTAATTCCTTAGCTGTGTTAGGTTTGGTCTGATTAGCTTCTTCTTCTGTTGTCGTTAGGTGCACGAAGATAATTTTCGCCCCAAATGTATATATGTTGCTGTTATGATGAGACGCATATTGGATGCAATTCTAAATAAGGATGCAATGGATGACAAGGTAGTGTCTTCTTTTTAACATGTGAGCTTATATTACTGGAAGAAGGGACTAAGTGAATGAAAATAGGAATGGTCGAATTTGTGTAACGGAAGGATCTTGTCAGTGTTACTTTACTCAATTTACTCAATAGCCATAATTTTTTGGATATAGCCTATCAGTATCACTATTGATTGAAACTTAAGAATGGTTCAAAAGAGGTGTAGGATTAAAATTAGGAGTCAAAAGCATTCATGTACTGTGTAACTGATATATTTATGTAGTGTGTAACTGATACGGTGTTTAGCCCTATCAAAATGACAATCCTAGGTTGTTACAGTTTCTTGATGTATAAGGCATAGCCTAAGTCATCTCCAAAGTACCAGTTCTATCAAATCAGATAGAAGAGGAAAAAACGAGGAGATTTTTGTGTTTCAGAATTTAGAATATAAGAAAAGGAAAAGTCAGATTTGCCCGGCATTCACAAATAAACATATGGATATCTTATGACCTTATCTGCTAAGGGAGGAAAACTAAGTCCAATGTTCCGCTGTGCTCAAGAGCAATCATCCCACCAATCATGTTTTGCTTCAAAGTGAGCGAGAGAAAGCTTCACTATGGTTGTAAGGAAACAAGACAGATTACAAAGAAGACACGAGCTATAATTGAATAGATACATGATGAAAATTTAGTATACTTCTAACGATGCCTCCTCTGAAGATACACCACATTTCCTTCCTTCAATGAAACCTAGTGTTTTTACCTATTGATAGAAATTGGTATCAATAGAAAGATTATAGGAAAAGAATACTGTATACTGTATTGTTTAGATATTTCCTTGGATTAACAGATCTCACAGGGGCAAATTTACAATTCACACACTTGCACCGGTTATTTTACAAAGATACATAATTCCTACTCCAAGAATTCTAGAGTTTGGTCTCTCCCACCCAATAACCACGTATCTAATTTTTTGGATACTCAACAACAGGCTGCAATTCCCTATTTATTCACACACAATAGATAAATAACTTAATAACTACTCATTACACAATAACTGTCACAAATTGGCCATTCATTCTGCCATGTCAAAAACTGCCCATTAATTCTTGCCTCTCTTATAAACATTCTTTGTAAGTGGTCTAACAATTTTTATTATAATATATATTATAATAGTTATTTACTAGTAATAAATAGTGTAACATTTCAGTTTATAATTTTGGTATGTCACTTGTTTTTACTTAAAAATGACATTTTTCAGTCAATGTATCTTTCGATTCACAATTTGGAAAATAGGTATTCCGATTCACGATTTGATAACCATGGTGTGAAGTACTACAGTACACTATATACTTAATGAAATTATTTCCACACTATTCTCAAATCGGTGCTTATATATAATGTACCAAGTTTGTTAGAAATGTAGCATTCATGTGCCTCCTCTTAACAACTTCACATTTAGGTGAGTTGGTTCCTTGTCTTATATGATTCTAGTTTCCTTTATAAGAACATAACATCTTTATGTATAACAGCTATCCAAGGGAGAATCAGCCTTATTTTCTTTTCTAAAGCCAATGACCTGAATTTGACATTTTTATTCGTATTGAGTTCGTTGGCTTGTTGTTTATTTGATACACATCATTATTTAGGTTTTAACATCCGGATGACTATCAGTAGAACTTGTATAAATTAACTAACCACACAACAAATGAGAAAATTGGTGATTGATGGTGAGATGGTATATTTTTTCAAGTCTCTAGGATTGCCCTGGGTTTAATATTTTGTTCGAGAAACCCTAGGTTATTGTGAATGAGACCGGGAGTATCTTTTTCCTCCAGGGTTTTTTTTTTTTTTTTTTTTGTAGTAAAATATATATATAGATTAAAATACAACAGTTTGGCAGTTCCATTGTTCTGTAGGTGTTTCCTCAGTATGATTCACTATTAGCTTTCGATTTTCACATTGAAGGTAAAGTTCTTATCATGTTCAAACCAGTCCTAGAAATTTAAAGAATGCAGCAAAACGGATTTTCTGTTTTGTAATAACATAAATTAACAACTGAGGCAACCCCACTTTATTCTTCATCCAAATTAGTTGGCAATAGTTACTATCAGCTAACTGTTTCTTTCAACTCACAGGATTATGTGGGGAACAAGCGTTTGGAGTTATCTGGCCAATTAATATCTCTTCTTTTTGAGGTACTATCGTTTTTAATTTATTACACATCCAACTTCTGCAGGTATTTTGCACAATTTTCATTGCGTAAGTTACTCTTCTTTCTCTTTTAGGATCTTTTTAAGACGATGACAACTGAACTACAGACTTTGACAGACAAATATTTGGAAAAGCCGGACAGGGCTAAGAAGTTTGACTTCACTACTGTAAGCTTTCTTTAGTATTTTTAATCAAACATCATATGAATGAAATCAAAGCATTTGTAAATCAATCCAATCTTGCTGATGTTGTCCAGAATTCTCTGGTTGGTCACTCTTTAAGAGTTAGTTCCTTTTATTCAATTCTTTTTCCATGTCATTTTTTGGACTTGTCTGTCCAAGGTGATTCTTTTATTTATTTATGGGATTTTCCTCCTGCATCTTGTTCTAGTTGTTCCTCATAAAAAAACCACAAGTTAGTAAATTCTGTTTCATATCTTTTACTGTCTACCTATTACAGTATGCATCAAGTGAAAATATATTGTTGTTGGAGACAAAACAGTAATGCATGCCTCAGCACATATGAAGTTCACTAAAACATTTAAATGGAATGTGATTTACTTGCAAATTTCTGATCTTGATAGATTGGTGTTTTGTTGGAAATTTATTTATTCATGTTATTCTCAGTTTCAACACTGTAAAGTCTTTTAAATGTGGGTTGTATGTTTTGTACACATTAAAGGCACACGTCACTGGTTTCATCCTCGTATGTGTTTATTTGTTGGTGCTTTTGTGTTAATCCAACCTGATCTTAGTATCTCTGGATTTCAATTTACATAGTTTCTTTGGGTGTGTTCATAGCTTCTTAATCGAGATTATATATCTCCTGGTTTGGAAAGGTATCTCTCGACTGGTAATTTCGACATTAAAAGGTTCAAGATGCACAGGAGTGGAATGACACAGGTTGAATATTGTTCCCTTTCTATTATTTCCATTCTATCTCCCAATATTTGCTCAACTGTTTTTTTTTACAGGTGCTTCAAAGGTTATCATTTATAAGTGCCTTAGGCCAAATGACAAGAGTCAAGCCACAGTTTGAGAAGTCCAAGAAAGTTAGCGGTCCTCGAGCTTTGCAGCCTAGCCAGGTAACCTGCACTCCAGCTGGGAACCTTCTTGATATACCATTCTTATGTGCATTGTTTTTTGTGTGGATAGAACAGGATGTCCTTGCATGATCCTTGAAGCTGACACAAAAGGCTTTATTGTTTCTGTTTTATTCTAATGTTGCGTAGTCCTTTTATTCTAAACTTAAAAAAATGTATTTATTTATGAACTTATACCTTCTTTTCTCAATTATTTTTTCATATAGTGGGGAATGCTTTGTCCCTGTGATACACCTGAAGGTGAAGCTTGTGGACTAGTAAAAAACCTGGCTTTGATGACTCATGTCACTACTGATGATGATGAGGCCCCCCTGATTTCTCTGGTATGTGCTTTTGATGTCACTGGATGATTGTTATCAATATATGTGATTAACTACTACAACTTGTAATGACTTGCTTGTTTAATCATATATATTAATTGAACACCTAAAGGACAAGTTAGGGTATTATGGCAATGTTTGATACATGCCATTATTATATAATGAATAATCTACAAGGAAGAGACATTGTTTAATTGGATGACTATTAAGTTGCGCAAAAAAAAAAGTTTTGTTTTCTCTTCCTTTGTTATAAAACTCTTTAAAAAAATTATCAGACTAGTTATTGTGCTTTTGATATTGGGAGAAAGTGAAAGAAAGCTGAGAGAAAAGTTGATAGAGAATCTGTAATTGAATATTCAATACTTGAAAAATTGTTGATTATAAGAAGGTGATCTCCATTTATAGTTAGAGATCAATGTAAAATAATCTAACAGTTCCTAACCGACTTGAACTAACTAATTCTAACAAAAACTTCTAGAAGCCAAGTTAGTTAGAACTGAAGCTGTTATACCACAACATTTACACACGTGGGGATTTATAATACCATTCTAACTTTTATCTCTAATATTCCCCCTTAGAATTGGAGGGTGGCGTGATTAAGGTGTGTTTGTCAAACACCCTGAGCTTGTCACGAAGAGCTTTAAACTTTGTAGCATAGAGAGGTTTTGTTAAAGCATCTGCCCATCCGTCTTGAGCTGGAATATGAGATATAGTGCGACTCTAGTTTAGCACCTTTTCTTGAACAAAGAAGATATCAAGTTCCATTTAAACCTCTTCTTCCAAAACACCATTCAAACAGGATTTGAGAAGTTTTAAATTTGTAGTGAAGTTCAGTGAGGAGAGACTGTATCTATAGAATTTCAGCTGCAAGGTGAGCTACGCTTCTGTATTATGCTTTTGCAGTTCAATGTGCCACCAAGGGCTGCTTCTTGGGCCACCAAGATATAAGATTGGGACCAATATAAGCACAGGCTCCAGATGTGGACCTACAATCATTTGGGTCTGATGCCCAATCTTCATCAAAAAGCCAATTAAAGAGTAGGCTGGTGTATAGGTTCTGCTTGAATAAGGAGCCCATGGTGAAGAGTGCTTCTCAAATAACGTAATTCTTTTCACTGCCTTCCTGTGCTCTCCAAGAGGTTGAGAGAGAAACTGGTAGATTTTATTAACTGAGAAAGAGATCTCTGGGCTAGTGAGGGTTGCACAATGCAGTGGCCCACAATGTAACGAAACTGTATTGGATCAGGAACAACATAAGACCTAACCTTGGAGAGTTTGATGCTTGACCCCATTGGTGTTGGCATCCCTTGGGCATTTTCATTGGTGTTGGCATCCCTTATATATTTGGATTGTGAGAGTAATAGAGAGCCATTAGACAAGTGTTTGACCTCAATTCCAAGAAAATAATCTAGATTCCCCAATTGTTTAAGGGCAAACTCAGAATTCAGTTTAGTAGTAACTGTCTGAATATGAGATCGAGAGCTACCAGTAAGGATGATATCATCCATTAACAAGAGCCATCGATGTAAAGGAAATGAAGCGTAGGATGAAAATACTAGGATCACACTTACTAGCAGTGAAACCATGCTAAATAACCTCGAGCCTGTCAAACCAGGCCCTTGGAGCCTGTTTTAAGCCATATAGTGCCTTGTCAAGCTTGCAAACCATTGTCTTGTTTTGAGCCTCAAAGCCTGGAGGTTGCACCATATAAATCTCTTCTTCCAAAACACCGTTCAAAAATGCGTTGCGCACATCTATTTGCTGTATATGCGACTTGTTTGAAACTGCGACAGTGAGAACTGTACATACAATCACATGTTTAACAACAGGGGAGGATGTTTCATTGAAATCACAACCAACCTTTTGATGAAATCCGTTTGCATCAAGGTGTGTCTTGTACTTATTGATTGATCCATCAAGATTCTCCTTAGCTCTAAACACCCACTTGCACTCCAGAGGCTTATGGTCAGATGGAGGAGCAACCAAGGTCCAAGTTTCATTACTGTTGAATATAAAGAGTATTGAGAGACATATTGAATAACCTGTGTGTTTCAACTACACAACGAAATTTCTTTATATAGACAAAGAGTATTAAACAACCCTAATTTACAGTAATACTAAAGGGCCGAAATACTTACAGCTCATCTAATCTAATTATTTACATTCTAATATAATATTTAACACTCTCCCTCAAACAGGAGCATATAAATCAAATGCACCTAGCTTGTTACATATATAACTAATTCTAGGACCTCGCAATGACTTTGTAAACACATCTGCTAACTGATCATTGGAATTGATGAAGCTAGTGATGATGTCACCCGATTCGATCTTTTCTCTAACAAGATGACGGTCAATCTCAATATGCTTGATCCTCTCATGAAAAACAGGGTTCGAGGTAATGTGCAATGCAGCTTGATTATCACATATTAGTGTCATTGTGCTGACCTCTTTAAATTGAAGTTCTTTTCGGTAACTGTTTCAACCAGATGAATTTACATGTTACTAGTGCCATGGCCCCGTATTCTGCCTCAGCGCTGGATCTTGCAACAACATTTTGTTTCTTACTCTTCCAAGATATTAAATTTCCTCCGACAAGTACACACTACCCAGAAGTTGATCGTCTAACTATGGGTGAGCCTGCCCAATCGGCATCTGAGTAGCCTGAGTATGTCCTCTATCTTCATAAATGAGATCTTTTCCAGGTGCACTTTTGATGTATTTAAGAATCCGAATTACAACATCCATATGTTCTTGGCAAGGAGAATTTAAGAACTGACTTACCACACTGACAACAAAGGAAATGTCAGGACGAGTGACTGTGAGATAGTTTAATTTTCTAACCAATCTCCTATATCTTCCTGAATCTGATAGAGGCTCCCTCTGATTGGGTAAGAGTTTAACATTTGGATCCATATGAGTATCAACTGACTTGGCATTTAATAGGCCTGTTTCTTCAAGAATATTCATAGCATATTTTCTTTGTGAAATTACAAGGCTATCCTTGGATTGGGCTACTTCAATACCCCAAAAATAACAGAGTTTACCAAGGTCTTTAGTCTGAAATTTATTTGAGAGATGTTTTAACTGGAGTATTCCTTACTGATCACTACCAGTTATAACAATGTCATCCACGTAAACAATAAGATAGATGCACCCTTGGGCTGAGTGATGATAAAATATAGAGTGATCGACTTCACTACAGATCATACCAAACTCTTGTACTACCGAGCTAAATCTGCCAAACCAAGCTCTAGGAGACTATTTAAGACCCTAAAGGGACCTGTGTAGCCGACAAACCATGTTGGAAGACTCCCTCTGAGCAACAAATCCTGGTGGTTGCTCCATATAAACTTCCTCTTCAAGATCACCATGCAAAAAGGCATTTTTAATGTCAAGCTGATGGAGAGGCCAATGTCGAATTGCTGCAATGGAGAAAAACAATCTGACAGATGCCATTTTGGCAACAGGTGAGAATGTGTCATTGTAATCCAACCCAAAAATCTGAGTATATCCCTTGGCTACCAAACGAGCCTTAAATCAATCAATCTTACCATCAGGATCAACCTTCATTGTATAAAGCCAACGACACCCGACTAACGACTTCCCATGAGGTAAAGGAACCAATTCCCAAGTACCACTACTTTGTAGAGCACACATCTCATCAAGCATTGCTTGCCTCCACTCAAGGTGGGATAATGCTTCACCTGTAGTTTTAGGAATAGAAACAGAAGACAAGGAGGACAAGCAAATGTAATATAAAGGAGATGAATTACGGGTGGTGCGAATATCCTTGCGAAGAGCAATGGAAAGGTCATGCTCAAGTGGCAGGGCCGGATCTGGAGGTGGCGTCGGAGGATAGTATGTAATGGGAACAGGAACAGGCACAACAGAGGATAAACGACGACGCTAATATGTTTGTAGTGTTCGTGGAGGTTGGGGGGCAGACTCGACAAGTTCGATAGGAATATGAGTGGGTGGGAAAGGGATAAATACTTGAGAAGGTTCGGCATTAATGTCCTGATAGGGCTCAATAGTTATATGGGTAGGTTTAAAATATTATACAGACTCGAAAAAGGTAACATCGGCTGATGTAACGTAGCGGTGTAGTGTGGGAGAATAACAACGATAGCCCTTTTGGGACCGATGATAATCGAGAAAGACACACTTGAGTGACTGAGCTGACAATTTGTCCAAATCAGGAGATAAATTGTGGACAAAACACGTGGACCCAAAGACACGGGGTGGTAGTGGGTGAAGAGGGGTATGGGGAAAGAGGACCAAATGGGGGATATTGCCATCAAGGACAGAAGATGGCATACGATTGATAAGGTAGCACGCCGTTAAGACTGCATCCCCCCAAAAACGGAATGGGACATTGCCATGGAGAAGTAAGGTTCGTGTGGTTTCAATGAGATGCCGATTTTTGCGTTCGGCTACCCCGTTTCGCTGAGGTGTATGAGGACATGATGTTTGGTGTAGAATACCGTTGGAAGCCATAAAAGTTTGAAATTGATGGGACAAATTTTCCCGAGCATTATCACTTCTTAAGGTACGAATGGAAACTCCAAATTGAGTTTTAATTTCTTGATTAAATTGCTCAAAGATGGAAAACTGTTCAGTTCTATTTTTCATTAAAAATAACCACGTACAACGAGAATAATCATCAATAAATGTAACAAAATACTTAGACTCTAAAGTAGACACAGTACGAGAGGGACCCCAAACATCAGAGTGAACTATAGCAAAGGGAGAGGATACTCTTTTATTGATTTGATCAGGAAAATTACTACGAGTGTGTTTCTCTAACTGACACGACTCACAATGCAAAGTAGACAACTTAGACAAACTAGGCACCAGTTTTTGTAGTTTGGTAAGACTTGGTTGTCCTAGCTGAGCATGGATAGGATGAGGGGACTCTGTGGCAGAGCACGTCTTGGAAGATGAAAAAAGGTAGTAGAGGCCTTGTGACTCACATCCGATGCCAATCGTCCGTCCCGAATTCCGGTCCTGCAAGGTAACATTATCATTAGTAAAAGTAATAATACAATTATGAGACTCAGTTAATCGACTAACTGAAAGTAAATTAAAGGGGCATCCAGGTACATAAAGAACAGATGCAATTGAGATGGAAGGGAGAATGTGGACAGTGCCAACTCCTTGAGACCAGGTTTGAGTACCATTGGCAGAAGTTATAGTAGGTAAAAAACCAGATGCAGAGAGTGAAGAAAAGAGGCCTTTATTACTAATAACATGATCAGACGCACCAGAATCAAGAACCCAAGGGCCGAGGGAAGATGAGTGAGAGAAGTAAACAAATGAGTTACCAGTGTGTGCAACCGAAGTAGGAGAACTAGAGTTCGGATGACTCTGAACCCATCGGAGAATATCTTCATAATTTGCCTGGGAGCCTTGTGGAGATGGTGTAGTCTGAATAGTGGCAGAAGGATCAAGCTGAGTTGCATTTATTGAAGGCGAAGGCTTACCATGCAACTTCCAACAACGATCAATAGTGTGTCCAAGCCGATGACAATGCTCACATTTGAGACGAGGCTTAGAGTTGGATGGTCCTCCACGAGAACGATGTTGATTATGTCCCTGAGATGCAAGGGCAACAGTGTCTCTCGGAACTGAAGTAATAGAATGCTCAACTGGATGTTTTGCTGGTACTCGAAGGAGGATCGCTGAGGTAGTAGACATATCCGGAACAGTAACAGACTCCAAAATTTGATCACGAGTTGCAGAGTACTCCTGGGGTAGGCCATAGAGTGCAAGAAGCATGAAGAAGGTGCTGCGTTGATTCAACTCCTTCTTCTGTTCAACTGGATTACTTGCAGCAAGAGGGAGAAACTTATTAAAGTAATGAAGTGCGCTATGAACGATGCCAAGATATGCAGAAATAGAGCCATCAAGTGTCTTCGTAGTAATGATATTCAACAAGCGGTGACAAACTCCATAGAGACGTTGTGTGTCGTTAGTATAGAGTGCCTTTACTTGACTCCAAACCGATTCACAAGTGAGATGCAGACGAAAAATCGATTTAACATCTGGATGAAGTGTAGACTTAATGACACTACACAACTGAGCATCAATCTGACTCCATTTGGATGTTTCAGTCACATTCACCTTTTCAGGGTTTTGGGTGAGATGGTCCTCGTAACATTGACCACGTAGCCATAGTTTGATGTCGGCAACCCAACTATCATAATTTGATCCATTCAATTTTTCAACAGAGAGAGGAGAAGTGATGTAGTTGGTGTAGATGCTCTTTGTTTTAGACTGAGACGCCATGGTCAGCAAAGAGTGTCAGAAAACGCGTCGAAATTGGGAAAACATGAGCTGTTTAAACTGGAACTCGTATATCCGTAACTCGAAACTGAAAACTGAGGGCAAATATGGAAGCAGGAGGCCGAGGTGAGTGCGGTGGAAGAAGCGGCACCGTGAACGGCTGCCAGACGCGCCGTCACGCGCGGTGGCTATTGGCGGCGCGTGGATCTCACGCGCGTGAGGGGGTTGCTGATGACGTAGCTGAAGGGTTTGAGTGATCTATGGTGTACGGCGCTGCTGGAGTGGTCGTTCGTTGAAAAAAATCATCAGAAACGGTGACGACAGCGACGGTGAGCGTGAACGGCTGGACAAAAATTGAGGAATCAGCATATCAAAGGCAAAGAGGGGGAAACCGGAGTTGAGAACACGGTGAGCGTGACGATTAGGGTTGTCTCTCAGTTGGCTCTAGATACCATGTTGAATATAAATCGTAGTGAGAGACATATTGAATAACTCGTGTGTTTCAACTACACAGCAAAATTTCTTTATATAGACAAAGAGTATTAAACAACCCTAATTTACAATAATTATTTACATTCTAATATAATATTTAACAATTACTAATAAGAGCAACATATTCATCTTTCATGCTGCGAGTTAGGAGCAAAATGGGTTGCAAACGGGGTAGTATAATGCCATCCTTAGCTCTAGTCCCCATTGGGTGAATGTTCCTAGGATGTATCCCGATGGGAACAGGATTGGGTGCAGATGCCTCAGGTCTGGAGACAGATGCGTCCAGTTTGGACTCACGTGCTTCAGGTCTGGATGCAGAGTTTGGGTCAGAAGGAATTAATAGAGGCCGAGGTGACTGCAGGGCTAGAGAGGGTGCAGGTGAGGAGGAATCAGGTGAAGTGGTGGCATGTAGAGAGTTGGTGGATGATGAGAGGTGTGATGAATGTGAATGTGCGGGATTAGATGGGATGGGTTGAGTTATGGTAGGTTGAGGAGGGAGGTATTGGCTAGTTTGTGAAGGTAAAAATGTTTTTGGTTTGGGTGTCACTTTTTATGAAGAATTTGTGGGAAACATTTCAGAGTAGGGAAACCTACCGTTATTGAATAACACATCCTTGGATATATAGATTCCACCATCAGTATTGAGGCATTTGTACCCCTTCTAGGCTGTTGAGTAACCTATGAATACACATTCGTGTGATCTGAATGCAAGTTTGTTGGAGATATATGGTCTTAAGGATGGAAAGCATGCACATCCAAATACTTTTAAATCTTTGTAGTTGGGTTGTTTCTGGAAAAGAAGAAAATAAGGGGAGATATTGTTGAGAATAGGTGATTGGTATACGATTAATAAAGAATGCAGCAGTAATAACGGCATGGTCCCATAATTTACGGGGTATATCTGCTTGTGGCAACAGCATTAGACCAACGTTTACTATGTGCCTGTGTTTTCGTTCAACAAGTCCGTTCTGATGATGGGTGTGTGGACAAGTAAACTTGTGCAGAATACCTAGATCAGTAACGAATCTAGTGAAAGGAAGAAACTCACCACCTCCATCACTTTGCACAACCTTGATTTTACAACTGAATTGAAGTTCTACCATGGCTTTGAATTGTGTAAATTGTGCTAGAGTATCAGACTCCAACTTTAAAGGATAAACCAAACAAACCTAGAGTAAGCATCTACACAGGTGAGAAAATACATATAGCCACCAGAGGACTTAACTGGTGTAGGGCCCCATAGATCACACACGGCTAATTGAAATGGATTGTTGTAAATAGTGGTGGAGTGAGGGGCTGGAAGACGATGTCCCTTCCCAAGGCAGCAGGTTGAGCAAAAGTCAGTAGGGACTTTTGCTGGCACAGGATTGTGACAGTCTCAGTGCTGCTTTTAAAGATATATGATGAGGGTGCTCCAAACGTGTATGCCATAGTTGATAAGCAGAATGTGAAATAGGAGTAGCAACAAAATTTAAATTTATCTTATTATACATATAATTGACATTAACAAATGCAAGAGATAAAGGTTTGAACAGAGAAGCATTGTTACAATAAGCCATATTAGTTTCAGCTTTATTCAAATGTAAATTGGAAGCTAAGTAATGACAATCTTCAAACTTGTAGAGTCCATCTGCTCCAACAGTCCCTTTTAGCAAGACTTCAGAAGAAGCCCGTAGTTTCACAGCACAAAAGGTGGAGTGAAACTCCAAGAAAACTCCAAGCAAATTTGGTGATAGATGGAACAAGTAATAGATTCTTGAGGCGTCAGGTGTGACACGGTGAGATGACTAATATGGCTCTTCTTTACTTGTGACGGCTGCGACAACGGAGTCGTAATCCTCATGTAAAGCTTTGAGAATGATTTCGATGAGGTTGCAATGCGGAACTGTATCTCCAATTGAGATCAAAGACTCATTGATAGTGCTGACACGAAGAATGACCTCGTCAATCTTGCAGTCACCTTTGGTGAGACTTTGCAACTCAAAGCGAAGTTGACATGCTTTGGTGGTAAGATATGATAGTGACGATGAATCTCTTCCCAAATTTGCCAAGAATAGTGATCAGTCAACAAGCTTTGTTAGAGGCGAAACAAATATTGTTGAGAGAATCCATGTGCAAATAAGAGCTTGCTGCTCCCATTCAAAATAAAGAAGATTGACACGATTTGCAGTGCGATCTGTTTCAGTGAGGAAACGCAGTGGAGCCACAGGTTCTGTGATGAATTTATGAAGCTTGTGATCACAAATAACACCATCAATTTGCTGTTTCCATTGTTTGAAGTTTTTATCATCAAGTTTTACAGAGATTAGGTGAGAAAATTTGACATGTGAAGCAGGGAAGGTTCCTGAGGAACCAAGAAATGGATTTGAGAAAAAAAAGCTCTAAGATACCATGTTAAGATTCATATTGGGAGAAAGTGAAAGAAAGTTGAGAGAATAGTTGAGAGAGAATCTGTAACTGAATATTCATTACTTGAAAAATTGTTGATTACAAGAAGGTGATCTCCATTTAAAGTTAGAGATCAATATAACAGAATGATAGAACAATGCAAATTAAGAGAAATGAGGGCCTAAATAGTGGGGCCCACTCAACCAAGTCACACACTTCACACACATTCAGTTTGTTGAATGATGGATGGGAGGAATAAATGCTAGTAACAATGTCTCTTATTCTACTGATATTCCATTAAAGAGGGGGAAGTGAGAAAGACATTCAGTTTCAAGAAGGATGGAGGAAACGCAGTGGAGCCACAGGTTCTGTGATGAATTTATGAAGCTTGTGATCACAAATAACACCATCAATTTGCTGTTTCCATTGTTTGAAGTTTTTATCATCAAGTTTTACAGAGATTAGGTGAGAAAATTTGACATGTGAAGCAGGGAAGGTTCCTGAGGAACCAAGAAATGGATTTGAGAAAAAAAAGCTCTAAGATACCATGTTAAGATTCATATTGGGAGAAAGTGAAAGAAAGTTGAGAGAATAGTTGAGAGAGAATCTGTAACTGAATATTCATTACTTGAAAAATTGTTGATTACAAGAAGGTGATCTCCATTTAAAGTTAGAGATCAATATAACAGAATGATAGAACAATGCAAATTAAGAGAAATGAGGGCCTAAATAGTGGGGCCCACTCAACCAAGTCACACACTTCACACACATTCAGTTTGTTGAATGATGGATGGGAGGAATAAATGCTAGTAACAATGTCTCTTATTCTACTGATATTCCATTAAAGAGGGGGAAGTGAGAAAGACATTCAGTTTCAAGAAGGATGAATGAAAGGAATAAAAGCTAATTAATAATGTCATTTATTTTATGTTATAAGAATGAGGGAATACGAAGAGGGGAGACATTCAGAAAATATTCTAAGAAACAATTAGGGGAGTTCTTTCTCTGGTTAGGAGCAATTCTGCTCTGGTTTAGGAGTTCTTAGAACTCTGGTGTATTTCTTTTTCTTCATTTTCATATTTCCAGCATTGTAAGAGCTTCAAAGCTCGTCAATTCAAGTTAATAAAATTCTGTTTCCTATCACAGAATCTAGCCGTTCCTAACTGAACTGAACTAACTAATCCTAACAGAACCTTCTAGAAGCTAAGTTAGTTAGAACTGAAGCTGTTA
Source organism: Cicer arietinum (assembly GCF_000331145.2). NCBI lineage: Eukaryota > Viridiplantae > Streptophyta > Magnoliopsida > Fabales > Fabaceae > Cicer > Cicer arietinum. The sequence goes on along the minus strand of NC_021166.2, from coordinate 56,084,999 downwards.
TACCACAACATTTACACACGTGGGAATTTATAATCCCATTCTAACTTTTATCTCTAATATGCTTCAATGTAATGTGCATTGTTCAAAATAGATGTATGATAAAACATGTTTCATTTACATTATTTATCCAATTTAGGCGTCTTTCATTTTATTACGTTATATTATTTTTATTACAGTGCTATATTTTGGGCGTTGAAGACATTGAACATCTCTCAGGAGAAGAGCTTCATACACCAAATTCCTATCTTGTCATTTTTAATGGTTTGATACTTGGCAAGCACAGGAGACCACAGGTATTGGTCTGTCTTTTATCAGACTTATTTATAACTCATTCTAATATGAATTATATCTCATTTATTGTAAACCTTAATAAAAATTGTTCAAGCGTTTTGCTACTGCAATGAGAAACTTGCGGAGAGCTGGTGTAATTGGCGAGTTTGTGAGTGTCTATCTCAATGAAAAGCAGGTGAGTAGTTCTGTTGCAGTTGATTTTTTCCCATTCTTTCTTACTGTTTAATACTTTTATACTTTTTCCTGTTTTCTAGTTCAATCATTATTTTTGGTCATTGAATTCCCTTAATTAGGTTAATGTTTCTTTTTGTGTTTCGTTTAAAAAAATATGGTTAGCGTTTGTGTTTGTAAGTGTTGTTCTTTTATTTAATATATTTAATTTTTGTATTCATTCAGAGGAAATGCCAAAAACATACTAATTTGCTCTAGGTTCATTTTTAATCCTATTAAATGCTAAATCAAGAAACAAGGAAATACACTAAAACTCATAATTACAATTTACAAACATTCTTCTCCTAGTAATTACATATACGATTCTAACAACAATCACTTTCCTTTGTCAGGAGCTATCTGTTTCTAAATCTTTTTATGACTTCTGATAAAATATTTTTGTTCTTTTAATTTTTTAATCATAGAAGGCTGTGAGTTGAAACTGGTATTAATGAACAAAAACATGTTTTCAGTGTTGTGTTTACTTAGCTTCTGATGGTGGTAGAGTTTGCCGCCCTCTTGTCATTGCTGACAAGGGAATATCAAGAGTCAAAGCTCATCATATGAAAGAATTAAAGGTAATCGCATCATATGCTTTTTCTCTTGAAAGTAGAGAATGGAAGCTGCTTAAGAGAATATTAACTCAAATGCACTTTCAGGATGGAGTGACCACATTTAATCACTTTTTACGTAATGGCTTGATTGAGTATCTTGACGTCAATGAGGAAAACAATGCCCTGGTGCGTTTTTTTCCAAATATTTCTTGTTTATTTTGTTTTTGAAATAATATTCGTGACAACCAGTAATCTCAGTTGCCTCACCAGTAATCTCAATTGCCTATTTTCTTTATAGATTGCTCTATATGAAGGAGATGCGACACCAAAAACTACTCATATTGAGATTGAGCCTTTCACTATCTTAGGAGTTTGTGCGGGGCTAATTCCATACCCTCATCATAATCAATCTCCTAGAAACACTTATCAGGTTGCCCTCTTACCCCACATCTGTTTAACTGTGATTTTTTTTTTTAAGGTCCTGTTTAACTGTGATATTGCACTTGCATGAATAAAGGTGTTCATTTTCCCACCTGAAATTACTTTTATTTTGCTTACTATAGTGTGCAATGGGAAAGCAAGCTATGGGAAATATAGCATATAACCAGGCAAGTAAACAGTTCGTTGTTTATGTAGTTTATACACAACTATTGGATGATCTTCAGATTTGATGAATCTATTTTCCTATTTTTTTAAAAACAATTTATTAAATTTAGATTTATTTTTTACGAGTCAATTTTTTAATAGCTCTATTCTTTAGTGTGTGCTTGCAATTATATACAAACATTTAAATTCATGTATGGGAATATTATTTTTGAAATATACCTGAATCAAATATTGGCATAAATTATATGATTTTCCTCTTATCTCATTTTATTGAAGAGTGATTGTATTAACTCCTTATTAAATATGGACTATTTTCATAACTATATACTAGTAGAACTACAATCGAGTTGCTTTATTTTTGAAGTGAATACTTTTATGTTATTGTGCAACTTTATTGCATGATATCTTAGCTATTTAATTTCTTGCCCATTAATGTTTGTTATCCTTTATATATATTATGTCCCCACATAAGAACTTATCTGTGCTTGAAGGTTTGATGAGGTATAGGTTTCATTGAATTTTATTTTGGTTATTGTGAAATTAGAGGGGGTGAAGTTTGCATTGTATGTCATCCGTGTGATTTTTGAGGGGTTGTACTGTTGTCTGTATCAAACAGGTAATTAACCTAAAAGCTTCTGCATTGTTAGGTGCAGGTTTAGAAAGGAATTTATTAGACAAGTGTTTTACAGGAGAACCTGATAACTTGTAATAGTTTTTCTTCTGTTTGCATTTCGTGTGTTGGGTAACTATGCTGCTGCACTCAGCATTTTTGTAGAGCATGGCTGTCCAGGTCGAGAAACTTTCATACTCAATGCTTAATGAAGTTTAAATTGGATTTTTCAGCTCCGACGGATGGACACCTTACTTTATCTACTGGTTTACCCTCAAAGGCCTTTGCTGACAACAAAATCAATTGAGCTGGTTAGTAATGTTTTCATTGTTTAATTTCTTGATGAGTCAAGGGCTGTATTTAATCTATACTCTTATTAGGTTGGGTATGATAAGCTTGGAGCAGGACAGAATGCCACAGTAGCTGTAATGAGCTACAGTGGTTATGATATAGAGGATGCAATTGTCATGAACAAATCATCTCTTGATCGGGGTTTTGGTCGTTGCATAGTTATGAAAAGGTACACTATTTTATTTGGCAATTTTATGTCTCTGGTTGCTGCATATTTCATTGACCATGTTTTTAAGGTAGCAATGTTAAGCTTCATGTTCTTGAATGTATAGGTATGTCGCCATTAGACAAAAGTATTCGAATGGCACTGAGGATCGAATAATAAGGCCCAATAGAGCTGCAGACACCACGGGGCGTATGCAGGTAATGTGCATTTAGTCTACATAGTAATTTCATATAGTTTCTAATTGTGTGTGTAATATAATGTCGAGTTCCCCAACTTATGTGACTAAATCGATTGGCCATAATATCGCAAACTAGTATAAATCACTTAGTCCAGAAAAGAAAATACTTAAAGCCTAGTAGAAATCACAAACTCGTCAACTAGTCATATCATCACCCCTAATATCAACACTCATCTTCATTAATCTCATCGCCTCCTCCATCATTTCCATTATCTCCTCCATCATCATCGTGAGAGGTAGAGAGGATGGTTGTGAGTCGTGATGAAGAATATATTTAGAAAATAGGGTATTTTCCCTTTAAATGCAACCAGGTTGCGCATGACCAAAGTCAAAATCTGAGCTGGAAAATATGATCTCGCCTGAACTCGTGCGATTTCACGATCTTGATGCGGTTACACCTGCGATCTTGCAGGATCTTGCTTCAAATGCGAATTTACATAGGATCTGGATTGTAGGGGTCGCTGAAATCGTGTGATTTTGAAATGAAGGCAGCACTAAATAGCCTCAATTAAAGGCGGCTAGAGTTTTGTCGTAATTAAGACTTTTTTCCAACAACTGGTCTTCTAACTAATAGCTTCTCATAGGAATTGAAATCAGCTTATGTGCTTTAACTTTTTCTTAGGCACCTTTATCTGGCTTCTCCATAAGCGCTTACAAATTTGTGTGAATGTTTTTTAGATTAGGAAATAATACTTTTCTTTGTTAAGAAGTTTTCAGAAGTTGGAAACTAATTCTAGCTGGGATACATACCTTTAAGATTGCAGAGATTTCTTATTTCCTTGCATCCTTCTTTCTTTTATTTACTAGTTTATTGATTTGCTTGTAAAGTTCTCTATTTATTAGTTTCCTAATTTTCATGTAAACCCTGATTTATCAGTGTGATTTAAATACATTGTCTAATTTCTAAATCAGTTCGTAGGTAAGCAAATTATTTTTCCTTGTTTTCTTGCTTCTTCTAGATACTTGACGATGATGGGATTGCTGCTCCTGGTGAAATTATTAGGCCAAATGACATGTATATCAACAAGCAATCACCTATTGAAACTCGTGCAACCACAACAGGATCTACAGCTAAATTGCCCGATAAGTTAGTTTTATTAACAGTTTAATTTAACTGCAGATAGGTTTGTGTTAGATGGATTTTTCTTTATGTTTTTTCTAAATGTTTTCCTTATATTCAGTGCATACCGGTCCACTCCACAAACATTTAATAAATGTCACGGAGGTGAAGTAGTTGATAGGGTAGTTCTTTGCAATGATAAGGATACCAACCTGTGTATCAAATTTCTAACCCGTCACACTCGGAGGCCTGAGGTAAAGTCTTGTTCAGTTTATTGTGAGGTATTGTTTTTTATTTGAAGTAGCTGATTGATTTCTCTGGCTGTATTTGTTGTCTTAGCTTGGTGATAAATTCAGTAGCAGGCATGGGCAGAAAGGTGTTTGTGGAACAA
>NC_021166.2:56052283-56080479 GCF_000331145.2 Cicer arietinum | reverse complement strand
AGCAGGAAGACTTCCCATTTTCTGAGAAAGGCATTTGTCCAGATCTGATTATGAACCCTCATGGGTTTCCAAGGTAAATCAAATCATTCTCACTACTTATATGTGGGGAACATTACTTGTATATCTCACTCTCGGAAAGTAATTGTCATGCTTCTCTGTTTTCTCAGTGACATCGTAGCAATTTTAAAATAATATGTGCTGCTCCTTTTTTGTAGCCTGTAAAGATATTTCATAGCCCCATCCATAGCTTTAAGGATAACCCTATAGCCCAATAGTTGTGTAGTAATTGTCATCACATAATCAATATAATGATGACCTTTATAGAATGTATGTCTTTTATTAGAATGCTTGTTTAGAATCATTAGCATATTTATTACATGTTAGTCTATTGGTCAACTAAATTTATGAATATTTAACATTTAGTTACCTCTGTACATATTCCCTTATTTGCCTCTGTTCATAATGATGCACTGCATCCATAAATGGGACTCCAAATGAAAAATGTATGATTTCGTGGAACTCTTTAGAGCTTGAATCCATTTGTTTTGAGTAGTTTAACAATAGGTGTTTTTAACATTCATGGCTGAAGTTTAGGATTACTCCTATACATTGCATAGTTGTGAAATATTTATTTATTATGTTTGATTCTTTGATTTACGTTTATTTGGTCTTATTTTAATTCCTTAAATAACTTATTAATTTATGGAGTAGACTTTATGTACTATCTCCTATAAAAGGAGCACTCTTTCGTTAGAATAAACATGTTCTCAGTTCATGCAATATCTTCTACAATATATATATATATTTTTTTTTACTCTAATTTCTTCTACATTATTATCCACTCGTTTCAATCCTTTTTTATTTTGACACTTTTTTTAATATCAAAACTGTATATTAAAAAGTTAAAAGAAAATTTCAATATGATGAGAATAGTAGTTGTATTCCCATATACAAAGCAATACAAAGGACCAAATATCAGTGTCACGAATATGTAATTTTTTAGGCTCTACAAAGGAAATCAGTTCAATTTTCCCTTTATTGAGCAATCAATGATATGCACAACTAGTAGTGTCTTCCTATATTAATTTCTTTTTGTACAACTACTGTGAGAACATCATATAGTAGTTCACTGAGGCCAAGTTTGAGCCAATATTGTTTTAATCCGGTCATGGATATACTTATCGAAAATGCCTAATATCTAAAAGCGGGTGCCGCAATGTGTTTTTTTAGATGATATATAGTTGTTGAAAAATGGTTTAGAAACTTTTGGAGAGAGAGTTTAGCCTTAGGCACACAAGAAGTCGCATATGTAATATCTGGGGTCCATCTTACATAATAATGGGGGGAAAAGGAGATGCAAAACATTTGGATTTAAAAAGGGTCAGTGAAACAAAGGAGTGCATTGGGTGTTTCTTGTTATTGGAAAGTAAGCTCAAGCCTAGGAGGAAATTTATATACAACTGTGAAATCTTCAGTGAGTGACAAGACACACAATATAGGAGTACTGCATTGTTGAAGAAGTATGTGCTAAGTGGTAGAGCGTCAATGCTCAAGTAGTCTTTTGGTACAATGGATGTGATTTCTCTTGTATGCTTACCATTAAAAAATTAATTTTTAAATTAATTAATGTAAATATATTACATGTATCCAGATGTAAACTAATATTTTTTATGGCATCAGTCGAATGACAGTTGGAAAGATGATAGAGCTTCTTGGAGGGAAAGCAGGGGTTTCATGTGGTAGATTTCATTATGGCAGTGCTTTTGGGGAAAGAAGTGGTCATGCTGACAAGGTTGAAACCATAAGGTATCATATTTCTCTTTGGTAACTTTTTTATGGTTTATTTATATTAGTGCTCTCATGGTTTTCTTGCTGTGGCAGTGAAACTCTTGTGAAACATGGCTTCAACTACAATGGGAAAGACTTCATATATTCAGGTTTTCATTTCCCTCATGAGTTATTGATTCTAGTTGTGGATGCCAATATTTTCTCCATGTCAGATGATGTTACCAATACCATTTTATTATCTATTTTGTTGAGAGTGGTTGTGGTTCTACCTAATATGGCAGAAGCTTTGCATTAGGTTTTATAGGAGTGTCAAATAGGCTTAGCATTGATCAAGGTTGTCTCCTTTTGAATTTCCATTGCATGCCACACATTTTTTATATTGACCCTAACACATCCCTTGCAAAACCGGCTTGGTGGGCGAGGAATGTCCCCATTTAGGAACACATTTTCAGGTCATACCTCATCCAATGTGGGACTCTTAACAAGAGATTTGTAAAGATGAAAAACTCATCAATTGAGATACACCAACACAGTTGAAGGACTTCTCTTGTTTTGATGTCAATTTGAAACAAGTAAATTATATATAAAAAAAGGCATGTTGCGTATAAATAAAAAAAGGGAATGGAGCCATAGCATAGCTTATATATTGAAAGGTATACGTATTACAGTGAATATTACTCTAACTCTTTAATTTTTCTATTTTAAAAGTAGGCCATGTTTGACACTTATGCAAAATCATCAGTTTTATTATTTTTAAAAACCCTAATTTTTTTTCCTGCTATTACCACTATTTCGGCTTGCAGAAATTGGAATAGGGCCGCCATTGTCCTAATAGTGAAACTAGGATAGCGTTGTAGTTTTCATGGCAGATTCATCAAAATCCACTATGCTATAGCATTGTAGCGCCAATATCCCCGCTATTTGACAACGATGGTTGCTACTTATTTGCGCCTTATTTTTTGAATTTTTTTGCATCCCCACCCTCATATTATCATCTTCTAGGTCTTACTTGCACGCTAGCTTCTTCTTCTTGGTTTGTCACTAACCACACCGTATTCAGTGAAGTTCAGCTTTGATACACCAGTTACAATGATCGGGCTGCATTTGGGATTGACATTTACCCCCAGAAGTTAAGATGGGTGTTCTTAGCGGGCAAAAGGGTATGAAATAGAGAAAGAGAACGTTTGATATAAGACAGATATGAGAAATGGAAGAGATATTTCTCTCTTCTTTGTTTGGTTCAATAGTAAGTGAGGAGACAAATGTTATAATATTTGGAATGACAAAATGTCCTTAACTGAAAAAGAAGTATACAAATGTAATAATATTTGGAATGACAAAATGTCCTTAACTGAAAAGGCAGAATACTATTAAAATAATTCTTACTCCTACTTTATTTGAATAAAATAATTTAATAAAATTATTCAGATTAATTGAATTGTTATTCAACCCCTTAGTTAGTTAGTTAGAAGATCTACAAGTTTGCATTGGGAAGAGACATATATCGAGTTTTTCTTTGATGAAGGGGTTGTCAACTTCAATATGCTTCGTTCTGCACTGGATTATGGTCTATGCTACTGATAGAAGATTTATTATAACAATAGAGTTTCATTGGTTCGTCCCACTTTATCTTCAAGTCCTCCTCCAAAATGTGATCTTCAACAATAATATCTCGCAAATCTCTTGTGCAATTGTCCTAAATTATGCTTCAGCTCTAAATTTGGATACCGCACCGTTTCTTACTTCTCTGAGTCACACGATTCTCGCCTAGAAAAGTGCAATATCCTGTGGTTGATAATCAATATATGCTTCAAGACCTACATTTTCATTTTGTTTGACAAAATTCCTCTTCCTGGGATTCCTTTCAAATATTGCACGGTTCTGAGTGTTATTTGCAAGTGGACCATGAGTTGACTGACTTAGGTTACAGCGAAAGTAACTTCAGGTCTAGTATGTGATAGATATATGAGCCTTCCAACTAATATTTGGTGCATTTCCTTGTCAATTGCAGTATCTTATGCATTTCCCGTTTCTTGAAGATCAGATATGAAAATTCATTTTTTGGAGTGAGTCACTTCAATAACTCAGAAAAACTTTAATTTATTCAAGGTCTTAATCTCAAATTCCTTGGCAAGGTGTTGTCCTAACAATTGTTGCTCTTTTTCGTCATCACCGTTCACTATAATGCAATCCACATATACCAACTCCCCCTGACTCAGTGTTTGATAAAATCGGGTATAGTCTTTTTGGCTTTGTTTGAAACCCGTAGCCACCATGACTTTAGTGAACCTCCCAAATGACGGTCATGGCGATTGTCCATATAGAGCCTTCTTTAGTTTGCAAATGGTGTTGGCAACAATATGTTCACCGTATTTAAGTGGTAAGTCCGTATAAATCTCTTCTTCAAGATCTCTATGGAGGAAGACATTTTTTATATCAAGTGATAATTTCACCTTGACGGTGTTCATTTTTGCAACTAGAGCAAATGTCATCGAGTAATCAACTCCATACATTTGAGTAAAACTGAAGAAAATAAAAGACAAAACACTTTCATATTTTATTATTACAGCCCTAAGCTGTTTATATAGGAAAAGAAATTAAAATAGTAAAACTGAGTAATAATGACAGAATAAAAATAAACATAATAATATAAGATAAAAGAGAATAAAATCTAATTTCTCTCGATTCTTGAACATCCCTCCTCAAGTTGGTGCATAGATATCTGTCATGCCCAACTTGGCTATAAGTCGCTCAAAATTGGGTCTTGCCAAATTTTTGTCAAGATATCAACAGTTTACTGATTGGAAGTCACAAATGGCAGACATATAACTCCAGCATCAATTTTTTCTTTTATGAAATGGCGGTCAATCTCAATATGCTTGGTTCTATCATGTTGTATAGGGTTGTGAGCTATATTTATTGCTGCTTTGCTATCATAGAACAATTTTAAGGGTGAGTAAACTTTCATTTTCAGTTCGTCCAAGAGTTTACAAATCCATAAAAGTTCACAGATTCCTTGAGCCATTGCTCTGAATTCAGCTTCTAAACTGCTTCGAGCAACAACCCCTTGTTTCTTACAACTCCAAGTAACTAAATTTCCCCAAACATTGGCACAATATCCAGTGGTGGATTTTCTATCAGTAATTGATCCTGCCCAATCAGCATCTGTAAACTTATTTATCTGACTTCAAGTGTTCTTCATAGGGAAAATGCATGAACTGACTTACAACACTCACAGAGAAAGCAATGTCAGGTCTAGTGTGGGCTAGATAAATAATTTTGCCGACTAACCTCTGGTATCTTCCAATCTCAACAGGAACACTGCCTTTCTCCCAGAGTTTAGCATTTAATTTCATAGGAGTATCTGCTGGTCTACACCCACTCATCCCAGTTTCTTCCAAGAGATCTGAGATGTATTTTCTTTGAGAAACAACAATTTCCTTCTTTGAGCGAGCAACTTCCATACCAAGAAAATATTTAAGGGCGCCTAAACAATGTCATCTCCTGTGAGAATAATATCATCTACATATACAATTTGAATTGGAATTTTACCAAAACTTCATAAACAGAGTATGGTCTGATTGTCCCTGCATATATCCTTGCCTTTTGATCGACCGAGTGAATTTTTCAAATCAAGCCCTTGGAGATTGCTTGAGACCATAAAGGGATTTTTGAAGTTTGCATACATTTGAACCAAATTTATCTTCAAAGCCAGGTGGGCTATCCATGTATACTTCCTCCTCCAAATCACCATTCAGAAAAACATTCTTTACATCCAGTTGGTTAAGAGACCAATCTAAATTCACTGCCAAGGAAAAGAGAACTCTAATAGTGTTTAATTTGGCAACAAGAGCAAAAGTCTCTGAGTAATTAATGCCATATGTCTGAGTAAACCCTTTAGCAACCAAGCGTGCTTTGTATCTTTCAACTGTGTTATTAGAATTATATTTCACAGTAAATATTTTTAGAGCCTCCTGTATATTTTTTGGAATTTCTACAGTAGACAACTTAGAGGTAAATGCAGCAAATGAAGAAGACAATTTTGAGTATGACACATAATTAGACAAAGGATATTTAGTGCATGATCTAATAGGTTTTCTAATTGCAATAGGAAGGTCTAAATCAGGATACTCGACATGACTCTTAAGAATAGAAGAAGACTTACCTGTATCAAGATGATGTGAAAATGTGTTTATTCTATTAGGACCCCAAACATCACTATGAATAACTGCAAACGGTTTTGATTGTTTATATGGTTGTGCAGAAAAAGAAGAACGGTGATGTTTAGCAAATTCACAAGTTTCACAATGAAATAAAGATGGATCCTTCTTAGAAAATAATTTAGGAAACAAATGTTTCAAATACGGAAAACTAGGATGTCCTAACCGTAAATGCCATAACATAATATCATCATTATTAGAAGAAACAAAAATAGATTCAAAGCAGGTACTTGTTTTTTGTTGGTCTTTGAAGTCGAGTCCATTGTCAAGATAATAGAGTCCTCCACTCTCCTTAGCATTGCCAATCATCTTCCCCGTGCTCAAATCCTTAAAAGTGCAATGAGAATGAAAGAAGTTAGCTTGACAATTTATATCCTTTGTTAATTTAGTAATGGATAATAGATTACATGATAAATTAGGAACATGTAAGACATCTTTTAAGGTTAACTTAGGTGACAGAATAACATAACCTTTCCTTGCAATGGCTGAAAGAGAGCCATCTGCAATTTTAATTTTGTGGTTACCTGCACAAGGGCTATAAGAAGAAAATAGACTCGACTCCCCAGTCATATGATCAGTAGCACCAGAATCAATAATCCAAGTATGGCTGGGAGTGACACTAAGTAGAGCACTATTTGGAAAATTACCTCTCTGAGCTATAGAGCAAGAAGAAGTTTGTACAATTGATCTAATTGTTCCTTGGTGAAAGGAGATGGGCTTGAAGGAGACTGCTTCTCTTGATTAGATGTACCAGCTTGGAGAGCATGACCTTCGTTTCTTTTTGATCTAACTGTTCCTTGGTGAAAGGAGATGGGCTTGAAGGAGACTGCTTCTCTTGATCAGATGTACCAGCTTGGAGCGCATGACCTTCGTTTCTTTCTTTTTTCTTCCAATTTAGAGGTTTTCCATGGAGCTTCCAACATGTATCACGTGTGTGCCCTGGACGTTTGCAATGTTCGCACCATGGTTTCTTGCCAGAGCTCTTCCCGTCTTCATTCTTAGTGACTAGGGCAGAGCTTTCAACCTCACCAACAGAAGGTGACTTACCCATCATAACACCTTGTCTCGCCTCTTCTCTTCTAACTTCTGAGAATGCTTCCCGAAGTGATGGCAATGGGTTCTTTCCCAGTATTGTGCCTCGGACTTCATCCAGCCGCTTATTGTGACTCATAGCAGCAACTCATTGTAATAGGTAGTGACATCTCTATCTCCTTGTTTAGTATGCCACAATCGTGATTTGAGATAAAAAATTTGAGAAGAATTCTGAATATCAGAATATGTTTCTTTGACAGCCTCCCAAACTTCCTTGGCAGTAGGCAAAAACATAAAATGTTTTTTTATTGTTGATTCCATATTACTAAGCAACCAAGCAATAATAACAGAGTTTTCAGATTTCCAAAACCTGTAATTTGGATCAGTTGTGGTAGGCATTTGCACCTCTCTTGTTAGGAAACCATATATTCCCTTATCAACTAAAATCAATCTTGCGGTTTGGGACCATTCGACATAATTTTTTCCATTTAGTTTCTGGATTTCAACCTTGAGGCCATTAGAAGTTCCCTCATGGCCAAAAAAGTTGGAAAAACCATTTTGGCCGCCTAGGCCGCTGCCACTACCGCTTAGGGCGCTGTCTAAATTGTCAGGGTTGTTGACTACGTCTGATTTTTTTGCCAAACCATCGTCGTTGTCGCCGCTACCCATAAGGGCTACCTTCCATTGGGTATTGTGTGTCATTAGCTTTAGCTCAGTTGGTTGGAGCGCCAAACCCTAATAGTGGAAGATTGACTAGTCCTGGTAACGGTGGAAGAACAATTGGTGCTGTTCGCAGAGGTCCACTTATGGTCAACACTCGCCCATCATCTTCTGCTATTGCCAAGTCTAATCGCAGAACCAAGCCTTTCCTGATGCATAATGATTTGTTTGAGGATAGCCTTAGAGCTGCAGGAATTCAAGGAGTAGAAGCCGACACAAAGTTGTATGTTTCAAACTTGGATCGTGGAGTAACCAATGAAGATATAAGGGAACTTTTCTCTAAGCTTGGAGACTTGAAGCACTATGCTGTTCAATTTGACATTGAGCAATCTTCTCATAATGCAATTGATAAGTTAAATGGTTCTGGTCAGTCTAATGGTTATGGTTCTTTTCAATTTAATAATGTTTATGTGAAAAAACCTATCTGAATGGATGAGTTGAGAAAGGTATTTGGAGAATATGGCACCATTACTAGTGTTGTTTTGATGAGAGATGCAGATGGTAGGTCAAAGTGTTTTGGTTTTGTCAATTTCGAAAATCCAAACAATGCTGCTAATGTTGTGGAGGTATTGAATGGGTGTCCTGATTTTGATTCTAGGAATAGTGGGTGTCTTGATTCTGGGAATAGTGGTCCCGCAGATTGTGGTTTCCTTGGGAAGTAGACTGTGGGATCAGATTTTTGGTAGAGGGAACTCTCTCCAGCCTTTGTTGTGACAGTTGTTGCAGCCCTTATGAGTGGGCTCTTAGCTGACAGATTTGGAAGATTTGCAATTCAATTGATGGGATTCTTCTTGGTGCACGGTTATTCTCTCTTCGATGGTTCCAGATCTACCCTTACTCTCCAATTTTGATCAACGAAAATATGTGTCATTGTTCAAACAGTTGTTATCTCTCCTGTTTTGGACGCATTTTTTTATTTCGTTGATCGATCACGACTTTGTTTCGTAATAGTCGCGTTGCTTCTTCTTCGGTGTTTGTCATGCAATTTAGTTATTATTAATAGATTATAATAGTGGTTTATATTTCTGCCGACGATCATTCTGGTGGTGTCCCTTTTTCCACATATGAATTATATTAGTGATGACTTCTTCCGTTGGTGGTTATTCTAACGGTGTCTTTTATTTTCATGACTTACTTTATCTTGACAATTTGTCCCATATGTACTGACCTTGCTTTTCTCTCCTTGAAGTAGATTCAAGTTTAAATATTTTGAGTCTCCATTATGAATCGTTTAAAGCTTCCAAATGCAGTTTTTTAGAAGAACGGAGTTTGCTTTTTTCAATCGCGTGCCATGAATTTCTCTCAGGCTGATGATCAATCAGACTATATGGCTAGGCTATATTTATAGCAATTCTCCCAGACTTCACATGCATCCCTGAGTTGCCTTTCCATCTTTTTTATTATTCTATAGAACAAAACATTGTTTTCTTATAGCAAGCTAAAGCTTAGTAAACTTTAGCTTGAGGGGGAGTGTTAGAATATTAAAAAATATCTTATAATATCTATTATATTATATTATATTAGAGTATCTTGAGTTATTTCCTATGATCAATTTATATTCATAGAGATATCTTAGAATATCTCTCATTATTATTAGGATTTATTCCTAATTTAGGATTGAGTCTATGTTTGTCTATAAATAGTGATTAGTATTGAGTCTTTTGTAATTTAGTTAGTATAAAGCTATTATCAATAATACTCAAACCCTTATTATTTTCTCTTTTCCTTTTCTCTAAAATCCCAGAACTTCAACATTAGTGTTCAGGCTTGTGAAGTCACCTCATGTAAAGTCAGATTAGACTTTTGGATGTGAATAGATTCAGGAATGACCTTTGTTCTTCTAGTATATACTATATTCTTTCCATCTTACATCGACGCCGTCATTTCCATCTTTTTCTTAACCAATTTCAATCTCAACATTGTGATTTCCATCTTTTTCAAAATCAATTTGAATCTCAACTTCTTGATCAAATGCTCTGTTTTTGGGAATATTATTTGTTGCCTAGAAAACAGAGTATGAATGCTGGGTAAAATGCTTTATTTTTTGTGACAGTTTTGGGCAAAAAAGAGAGTATGATTGTTGCTTTTGTACCAACCACAATGCTGGGTAAAATCCGTGCAAAGAATTTCTTGATTGTATAGCAATTGTGTTGTCAAAATGAGCATTTGTAGCTTCACATAACAATGCAACAGCAGTGCCCTTCATAATCATTAAACTCACTTGAGCATTCTCTACCCCTCTGTCAATTTTTTGAGTTTTTTCTTTTCTCTACCTTTCTCGTCTGCCATCACCATTGGCTTTTGTTTTCCTTTGTTAATGCACCTTGATCCATGAATGACTTTGATTCTATTTCAGGCTCCTCTTCTTCATCAGATATGGGCAACTAATATTTTGGCTTAAAACGCTAAATAAATGCAAGCAAGGCATTGAATGATATATTTTGGGTCTTTTTACAAAACATCGAGCACTAATCAAATACGGAAACAAATTGATAGAATTGGTCACAATTATGATTTAAATGATAAATAGAAATGAGGAAGTTACAATAAGAGATATATGAAATAAAGGAATGATAACCACCAATTACCACTTGGAGTTTCAGAGCCTAGCCTCTCCCTAACCAACCATAACAGAAGACCCGGTGCCTATCTCTTTCCTCTGTTCTCTATTTATATAGTAATAAAATGGCAGTTACAAAACAATTATAGTAGCAATTACATTATTAATTGTTGTTACTAAATCAAATTAGGGGCCTGTGTTTTGTGCTTTGTATATAGGTTATTTTAACCAAATCCATGACTGAAAGCTTCGTTAAACACATTTGCATTGATGAGATTTTACATGCTTTGAGTGAGACTCCTACAATATTGTATTCATTTTTCAATTTATAAATTCAAGTGGTGTTGTGGTTGATCTTTTATTTCTCAGGTATTACGGGTTGCCCATTGCAAGCATATATTTTTATGGGCCCAATATACTACCAGAAATTAAAACATATGGTGAGATTGAAATCCTTTGAACAAGAATTAAGTTATTTTTACGATTTTTTATGTTTCAATGCAAGGATATGGTCATTTTAAAATAATTAGAGCCCGTTTACTCTGGATGTGCATTAATGTGGTGAAACTTTGCTGTTAGTGTAGTGATCTTGATGTAAACAAAAACATATCTTGATGTAAACAAAAAACATTTCTTTTATTTTATTAATTATTAATCCGATAACATTGTAATATTGTTTTGTCAAATAAATAAAAAACATTGTAATATTACTTGGGGAAAGTTATTCTTCATCTTAGTGGTAACTTATCATGTATTCATATCAATAAATTCACAAGCAAAAGCTGTGTTGATGATCAGGTGCTCGATAAGATGCATGCTCGTGGTAATGGTCCTCGTGCCCTGATGACTAGACAGCCTACAGAAGGGAGAGCTAGAAATGGAGGTGTTCAATTTATGCTTTTGTTGATGTGTTTTTGAATTTATTACATGTTGGTAAAAACTATTTTCTGCTATTTTATTCATTTCTATTAAATAAAATTTATGATAAAAGTTCTATACTTCTATTTTACTTGTAGCTGTTGAGATTCTCTATAGTAACTAATAACTAGTAGTTAATGGAGATCTCAATGCATTTCACTTATTTAACATCACTCTTTTTTGTTATAATTTTAGGTCTACGAGTCGGAGAAATGGAACGTGATTGCTTAATTGCATATGGTGCTAGTATGTTAATTTTTGAGCGACTCATGATATCTAGTGATCCTTTTGAAGTTCAGGTAATAATCTAGACTTCCCGAATTAATATTACATCTCTTGTCTGTAGTAACAGTGGCCTTTTCTACCCATTTCTGTTTATTGTAAAGAACATCACATCTAGAATTGCTTAAAATATTATCGAGGAAGACATTTGTTGGCAATTCAGTTTCAAATATTCTGTAGAAAAGAATGAGTAAAATAGGAGAATCGCAGTTAATGTCAACTCCTTAAAGTAGGAAATAAAATACTGATCTTAGATATAATTGTGAGAATATCCTAGTAATAGGCAAACAAATAAGAGCACTTTTGTCTCATTAATTCTGCGATATCTTAAACGCTCTGCTTCAATTTCAAATTGGTACATAAATATCGATCATGTCCAACCTGTTTATCAAATGTTTTAAACTCAATTATATTTCTATCTCCTCCAGTCTACAAGAGATCACAAATATACTTCTGTAGAGAAACTCCAATTTATTTCTTTGAACAGACAACCTCCTTTCCAAGAAAGTACTATTTCAGGGACCCCAAATCTTTGATCCCAATCTCTGCTACCAAGTTCTTCTTTGGCCATTCCATCTCTATCGCATCATCTCTAGCAAGGACGATATAATCAACATAGACCATTAGGACAACCACCTTGCCATTGGAGCCCTATTTTGTGAACAAGGTGTTGTTTGGTTGCCCTTGGATGTATCCCTTCATCTTTACTGGCTAGGTGAATTTTCAAACCATTCCCTGAAAGACTATTTCAAGCCACAGAGAGACTTCTCCAATTTGCAAATCTGACCCAAAATTATCTTCAAAGCTGGGGGGATCATACATGAAGAAAGCATTTTTCATATTCAGTGGGTGTAGGGGCAATCACATTGAACACCCACTTATAGTCCACAGTTTATTTCTAATTGGTTATGTCATGACATTCCAAGTGGTGTTCTTCTCAAAAGTTCTCATCTCTTCAAGAACAACTTCCTTCCATTTTTGAAATTTTAGTGCTTCCTAAAAAACATGATCGGGCAACTATCCCCTTTCCTTATAATATGCATCCACCCCTGTCAAGAAGGTGTCCCCATTGGTTGGGATGAATTCACACGAGCTATGATGAGCAATTCCATTTTCCAAGAAAAAATTCTCCAAAATCATGTTGAAGTATTTTATCTCAATAACACTGTTGAAACTTGTATATTGGTGTTAAATTGAGTCTACACCATTTAAAAAAGTACAGTTTCTCCTACATTAGACTTTTCTTTTATTAAGTAACTCGACAAAGTCTAGTGTGGTCATTTGGAATTCTGTAAAAGTGATGAACCTTCCTTTGTTGGAGAGTTTTTTTTTGTTAGGACTCCAACATCACTATGAACCATGTGTGTGAGTTTGCATAGGAAAAGAGGACCAATGGTCTTTTGCATATTTGCATGTCTTACACTGAAACAGGGAAGGGCTCTTGATTTCCATACAGTGTAGGAAATAAATGTTTTAAATATCTAAAACTTGGGTTGGTGGCCTAAGCTTATTAGGGTATGTTTTGTATGCACCACAAGGGATGGTTTGTTGGTGGCCTAAGCTTGTAGTTTATGATTGTATGCCAAAGTGGAAATGGTATTATTGGTGATTTGCTGCATTGCAGTAGAAAAGGACCTTATTGGTTTTAAGATGTGTATAACAACTGAAAAAATTCATTTAATTTGGGTTTTGTGAATAATGATAGTTTCCTTTTTCACGCAGGTCTGTAGAAAATGTGGGTTGCTAGGATATTACAACCATAAATTAAAAACTGGTATTTGTTCATCTTGTAAGAATGGAGAGCAGATTTCGACGGTGAAGCTACCATATGCATGCAAACTCTTGATGCAGGTAATTTGTTGGAAATTGGAATATCTTAGATACTATAGTAGAAATAGGATATATTTTATACTTACAGTACTAATGCAATGAAGAATTTTATTGTTGTTACTTCTCAAGAATTAGAGTAAAAATATATTTATTGCATTGAAAAATGTTGACAATACATAATATATATATATTCTAGAACTCATATATAACTAAATCTCTTCTAGTACTTCTATACAACTGAGTTCTTATACTTGAGGGATATAAAACAGCAACAGATTTTGACATTACTATTTTAAGTTTATTTTGTGTACCTGGTGTGTGTTGATCAATTTGATTTCTATTTCAATATTTCAGGAACTCCAATCAATGAATATTGTTCCACGGTTAAAATTAGCAGATGCCTAAGTTCAAGAGATGATCCAGATTTGAGAATGCATGCAGCTGTCGAGTGAATACAAAGTAGATTTATGTTTTTAGCCTCTTCAATGTTAGAACCCCCTCCAAACCAATTTTCCTGTTATTAGGTTCTGCTCACGTTGTAAAAAGATACCAAGTTATTTTGACTTATATGGTTTCATTTTTATGTTGAAATTGAATTTCACGATAGATGACATGGTTTACTGTTGAAGCTAATAGTGTTTTTTTTTTTTTTATAGTTAAATGTACTTTTAGTTCTTTTATTTTATTTAAAATTATATTTTATTCTTTTTATTTTATAATTTGTAGGATTTGGTTGGTCTCTTATTTTACTATTTGTAGGATTTAGTTGATTCTCTTTTATAGTGTTGTTAAATAAAACATTATTAATTAATATCATAAATTCAATTTACTTTTATCACATCTCTGATCCGCTGTCGCATACGGGTCAAATATAATTAATAAAATGTAGATAGAGGTAATAATTCGAGCCATTTTGCAAGTCTGATATGATAATATCATCCAAGTTAAAATTAGAAATGGGTTTTTTAAATTTTTGTGTGAACAGAGCAAAACGATTAATTCACGGATTTGAGAGATTCAGTCCTATCGCAAATTCTATTAACAAGTTTAATTTTTAATTCGTGACTCTATTCCTATTTGACTATAGAATTGATCAAACAAGTGTAATTAATCCCATGTGAATTCGGTTTCTTTGACTGGAGGGAATAAACACAAAAACACAATAACAAGTAATATACGGCGAATATAAACCTACATATATATGGCAGCAAATTAATCAAAATAAAATAGCATAAAGCATTCCAAAACTATAATTCAATTAATATAGGAACTGAAACTTAATTCTATCAAATGAATCCAATCAATTCTATTGAAATTCGAATTAGGCAACCCGAATAACAATAAATTGAGAATGATAATGTGAAATTACGATGTTGATGAAACCCTAAATAGTAAATTAATCTGAGAGAAAATTAACTTTCCATAAAAATAAAAAGTATTTATCTATCTCTTTCTTCACCTGAAAACATGTCTCAAATAGAAGAAAACTCCAAATATAATGTACTCATTTTTTGGGTTTGTTAAACAAGTGACCCACACTTCAAATTAGTACAAAAGTTCATATAACGAAATCTGCAATTTAGGCTCAGTAAAGTTCATCATTGGGCTTTTATTCCAACATAAAAGTTGTGACTTTGATTTTTAGCTTTCCAACGCCTGCTTGCATGCGTCAATATGATATGCAGAACTCAAGTTATGACCTACAGAGCAAACAGCGGTCAATATGCAAATAATAAAATTCAATTCAATTTCGATCTAAAGTTTACGAACAAGTTACAAATTAATGTTAACAGCCAATGAGAAACCAAATAGAGAAATAAAAGGATTCATTTTTTTAAAACTTCATTTTATCCATTTATTTAGATTGTTTAATTAAAATGTCTTGATATAAATGAAAGTTTAGAATTCGTATATTCAAAAAGAATTAGTTTTTAATCTGCAGAATTTGTTAAAGAAATGAGTCACGGTTTCATTTCGATAAAAGAATTAACAAATTTTTTGAATAATAACTTGACATAGAAAATATTATTTAATATTGACACTTATTTAATAAAAGGATTAACAAAACTAAATACTATATTAGAAACAAGTCATAATATAAAATCTAATAAACTAATCTTAGAAAATAATTTAAGATGTTCTAGTATAATATCAGATATACTATAAGAAGTTTTCTAATAGTATAATCACAAGGGCAAAAAAGACATTTTACATCAATTTTTTAGATTTTTAACATCGGTTTCGGTAAAAAGAAAACTAATATAATAACAATTGAAGTTTATAATTTATATTTTTTAAAACCGGTGTTATAAGTCAACTTATAACATTGATTTTTTTTACAAAAACAAATGTTATAACTGTTCTGACTATATCAAATTATGTGTTTCTATCGGATATTTTATGTTTGATATATAAAAAATAGCTACGATAAGTTACATATGTCACCGATTTTTATATGTAACACTTGTTTTTATATATACTAGATGTTATAAGAGTTCACATCTTATCAAAATATGCATATAAATTAGGAATTTTACCCTTCTTTTTATGAAAAATATGTATAGTATGTCACATATTAGATCAATTGTTAGATAAAAAAATGCCTTACAAGTTATCATTTAACATCAATCTTATAAAAAATCTGGTTTGATATGTTTGCCTTTGTGTGTTTATTTGTACTATTTCTATCTTGTAAGAGTTAGGTTTTGACAACAAAGAAGTCCAAAAATGTCTTGCACATACTAAAGAGTAAAATGTACCAAATGTATCCACAAATTCTGGTGTAATGACAATAAATAAGGTACAAAACAAGTAAAAATTAAGCATTTGTCTTCGTATTATTATTATATTTTATATTATTGTTCCAATGCCTTATGTTATTGTTATTTGACTATTTCACAAAAAAAATTAAATTCGAAGTTGTCTGTTATGTTCAAAAATATTTTTTTTCTTCAAAAAACAATAAATTATTAAATATAAATGTAAAAATATAAGTAAATTAAACGATATGATACAGTAAATTAAGAAAAAATGGAATGATCAAAGTTCTAATCTATGTATTCATATAATAGTAATAATAATACAACACATACAAGAACAAGATAAAAACATAAAGATATAAGTGATACAATAAAAGTAAAGAGAGTGGGGCAGGGGATACCCACCAATGAAGTATTCCACTATGGGTAAGCATAATAGAAAGGTGAAACTGCTATTTCAAAGTAGCTAAATGTGTTCACTTGAATCTTCCGAAATCATTAACCATACAAAAACACAATCACTGTTCACTTACAAAGTGAAATAGAGCTGTCTACTACCAAACCCATCCACTTTTATAGAAAATACCAGAGTCTTCTAACATTGATCAATTTAAGGGTTAGGGTCTCAATTGGAATACAAACAAATTAGTCTTCTAACATTAAACTGATTTGTTTAGGAAGTATATCTAGTGGGTTTTTTTTTCAATACCTCTTTTTTTAAAAAAAAATTATCAATTTACTCATTTTTTAAAACTATATACTAATATACCTCTTTTTTTTTTCTTCCCTTACAAGTTGTCTTTGCAAATGGAGACTTTTTTAAGGAAGTCTGCGTTTGCAAAGACGACTTGTAAGAGAGGAAAAAAAGATATATTAGTATATAGTTTTGAAAAGAGAGTAGATTGATAAAAAAAAATTAAAAAATGAATTATTGGGAAAAAAAGATTCATATCTAGAAGTAATTCAATCTCAGAAGTACATATAATGGAGATAAACTATTTAGTAATTCAATAAAATATGTCTCCTTTTTCTGAATCATAAATATTAATTACAAGATAATGCAACTATTGCATTTGTTAACCAAGAAATATAGAGAAAGTTACCTAGATCTACTGGATCTGAGTGATTGTGAAAAAAGTGTGTCTAGTTGTTGTTTCAGCCATTCTTCAGCATCCTGGTATACATGAAGAGTTAAATACGTAGATATATAAATTCACTGCATCAATGAAACTAATTCCATAAAATTTAATTTAATCACATAATTTCAACAAACTTCGACATCTGAATCATAAATTTCACTAGAAAAAGGTAAACTTGTGTACAAGAACTAAAGAAACACCAGCTCAACGTGCAAGATTTCCCAACAGTCAATTATAGTGTAAATTTAAGTCATTGAAATTTTCATTATATCCTAACAAAGATTCTTACGGATAAATGATAAGTTGGTTGAATTGATTCTTCAAAGACTCCATCATACAAGTTGTTTCTTGTCATTATATCATTCTTTGTGTATTGTATGAGCTCTTTTTAAAAATTCATTCAAGATCATTCTCAAACCTCATAGCTTAATACAAAACTCAAGCACACTCCTTCAAGAATTATCTCGTATAGCTTGAGATATAAGTTATTTTATAATTACCATTCCTTCATGTAATGAGGATACTCTATATGATGAGTTTCTTATCTCTGAAATAACGAGTTCAAACAATAACTTTCATTTGGTTTATGCTGTTTCTTTTGTTTTTTATTTTTCAAAACTTTTTTTTTTCTAAAGAAGTGGCGCTTCTCACCTCTTTGCATAAGCGGAAGACCTTGAATCTTCTAACCTAATATTATTATTATATTGTTATTACTTATTAGTAGGGGTATACGTGGGTGCAGGTCGACCCGCCAATCCAATCACCCAATTCAATCTGATTTTTATTTATACACAGTCATTTTCGGGTTCGACCTGAACCAACCCGTTGAAACCTGTTTATATTTAGTTCGAGTAATGAGTTCCACAATTTGAACTCGTCGACCCGACCTAGTAACTAGGTATAATTTTTAAAAAAAAAATTGGTTTGACAGTAGGGTTTCGTTACTATTCTTTTTCTTCAGATTTTCAGCCGCCATCATCTACGTTCTTCTTTTGTTCCATATTTGCGTTAATCTTTTTCTTCTGTTCAATATGCGTCCACCTTTTTTTTTGTCCAGACTTCTTGAAGTCGCGCCACTGTCCACCTTCTTCTTTTGTTCTACCAGTTGTGTTGCCGTCACGTTCTTCTTTTGTTTTGCAGGTGCTCATAATATTTTTTTAAAATGTTACATTTTATTATAGTTTTGCATAATGAAGGTATGAATTGAAGTTTATATTTATAATAATGAATTTAGTTTAAATTTTTTACATTTGTTAAATACAAATTTTTTGAGGTAAATACTATTTATGAGCAAAAATGATGCTTATGCAAAAGCTTATAATGAATTTAGCTTAAATTTTTTACATTTAAATCTATTAAACACTTTTTTTAGTATTGTATTTGAAAATAGTAAGTACTCTACAAATAAACAAATGAAATACTACTATTAAAAAATTATGGTAGCTTAGTAAACTAAAATGGTTGGTGAGTTATGTGTAATGATGAAAGTAATATGGTGGACCAAGTAACGGTGCTAGCTGTTTTCTCTAACTTTTCCTTTTACCTTTGAAATTTTTTAATTATGTTATTTCACAAATTTGAGACAAATGGAACAAGAAGCTCCTAATCAATTTGCTCCACAAGCACAACAAGCTTCATCACAACAAACACAAGATTTAGACCTCTTATCATTGCCGCCAACTCAAGGAAACGAGATAACCAAAAGAAAACATAGTAAAGCCTCTTGTAGTGCTTGGTTACATTTAAATAAGAGAAATGATACAAGTACATGTAAGTATTGTGGGAAAATGTATGCAGTCTCAACATATTTTTCCATAAAATAAAATAAAAAGGTTATTATTTATGTATAACTCGGCAACCTAATTCAAACCAACTCGTTCTTAATCGGTGGTCAAATGAAAAAATACGAGTTTAAAACTTAATTCAACTCAAAGATAGTTGATCGGATTGGCTATCAGATTTTGTCAAAACCAGCTCAATCCAACCCGCATCCACCCTACTTATTAGTAATTTTTTTGTTTTATTATCTATGAGTAGTGTTTAAAAAAATCGTAGTTTAACATGATACCTGGTGTTATATATTAAATTTAAAAAATTATTGTTTTTTTAAAAAATTAATTTGAATTACCTGTTTTTCAAGATAACAGGTATAATATGTGTTAATATTATATAATACTTGTTTTTTTAAAAAAAACATGTGTTAGATCTTTTAATTTAAGAAATAAAATTTTTATTTAAAAAGATCACCCTTTAACACTTATATTTTAAATAATAAATGCCATATGTTAATACATATAATACAAGTTTTTTATAACAACAGGTGTTATATTTTAATTAAAAAAGTTTATATTTAAAAAAGTTATGTTTTTTATAAGATTTTTTTTAGTTATTTATAAAATTGTCATTGTGTGGACTTTTAATACATGTTTTTGTTAAAATTGGGGTCAAATGTTACGCATTTTACAAAAAGCTTCTCATTTATTTACCAAATTGCTATTGTGTAGACATTTTTGTACATGTTTTTAATAAAATTGGTGTAATATCTCTAATTATTATGTTCATTATGCACTAGTGAACATTTTTGCACATGTTTTTAATAAAATTGGTGTAGTCTAATTCTTATGTCCTTTATGTAAACGCTTCTCAATAAGTTGAAGTTTACTAAATTTTAAGCTTGTTACAATTAAACCCTTTAACAAAGAAAATATAAAATCTAACTTATCATATCCAAATAAAAGTATTTTGGAAATCCAACAAAGAAGAGCAAAACAATCAACAAATAAAGTTTGTGTCAAAGAGAGAAACTAATGTTAAATGTCAAAACCAATTAATATCGGAATCAACTAAGAGAAACAATCAAATAATGAGCAACAAACATATAAAAAATCATTATAAAGAGAGGAACCAACAGATAGATGAGCGACCGAAGAAGATCAAAAAGAGGATAGAGAAACAACCAAAGAAAAAATTAATTAAATGAAAAACAAACACAAACACATCAAAAAAGAGAAACAACATCCTTGTATGGATTTGGATGTTGAAGAAGAAGTACTCTACCGATTTTCCTTACAAGTTATGTTGGTTAGGTTTATTTTTTAAGTTGTAATTAAAGTATGTTCGATTTTTCATCAACTTTTTTCATTCTAATCCTCCCCTTTTGTTCTTCCTTTTTTTTCTCTTCTTTTATAATTAGAGCTTGATTCGATATGTAAGTAACCGCATCCAAGAAAATCTTCAAGACTCATCATGTTTCTTTATAGACCAAATCATTGATACTCTTCACTGTTACTCTTTTCATCAATCTCAGAATCATTGGATTTGTGATGCTCTGGATGTTCTCTCATATCACATTTATATAGGGTAAAGTTGAAACTTTGGATTTAGGGTTTTCATTTGAATTTGTTTGGATCTCACCCAAAATGCAAGCTCAAAGGATGATATAGTGCCCAATCACATTTATATACTCAACATTCTGAAAATCTTAATAATGTGAAACTTCAAATATTATAAATATAACTTTAACACCTATGGTTAGCCAAGAAGAAGAGCTCCTCAGACTTAGTAAAATAATGGAAGCTCTAAAACGGTATCATGTGGTAAGTAATTTTATTATGTATAATCTAATAATATTCATAATTATAACAAATTAAACCAAATAAATGAGATCAATTAATTCATATTAAAGCATATTAAACCAAAAGTATAATTTTTTAATCAATGGAATACAATTTAATTCAAAAATATTTCATTTAATATGACATAATTCACATTTATTTCTCATATTAACATTTTCCATAAATACATGTATAATTGGAAATATAGACACGATTTTTGTGATTCTTTATGACTAATTATTAGTTTATTATTTATTTATAATATATTTTTTTACATATAAACTATCTAATTAAAACACATAATTATAATTAAAATAAATTTTTTTTAAGTCATTTTCAATTGAATTTATACATTTGTAATTTGTACTGATAGGAGTTCTTATATCGTAATGGAAATCGTAACACATGTTGTTCACACAATTGACGTAGTGCGAGTGTAATAAGAAAGTATCCCTGATGAATGAATGTACTACTGTGGAAATGTAAAAAATATTTTATGAATGTTTCCCCTCGTTGTGGAATTAAACTTCATCTGATTGACACGACTGATTGAACCACATTTGTTGATCGAGAGGCTTTCATGTATAAAAAATTAACTAGAGAATTGATTGAAACATCTGAGGTACAGATGCCCATCTTTTTTGTATCACAAACACTATATATTAAACACAATAATATTATATGTTTTCATACTTAATTACTTAACTTCAACTTTATTTGATTAATGGTTATAAGATATTTCTTTTAGAATTGTTTCCAAATAAATTTTTGATTTGATAGATTCTACCTCTCTTTTCAAAGTTAATTCGAATATGAGTCGTGAAACTCGATTTGAAATATAATATAGAGTTAAGAAACTCACAAATAGCCCAAACTTTATTGCAAAGTTTAAAATAACTCACATTTAATTTTCTAATTCCTAAATTCAATACCTCTATATGTTTTTTTTGGTAAATACTAATCATTTATTTTAGTTGGCTAATATATTATTAATACCATTGTTTATCGAATTCGAACATAGTTGTGTTGTTGTTGCCAATGAAAGTGGTAGAGATTTGAGAATTGCTCAAATAAAAAAATTATTCAACTGGTAAACTTAATTTGTTGGTTTACAATTTGTGGGTTTATTAAAAATAATCAATATCAAATATTTTTATCCGCTTTCATTTGTGTAGGATCTGGTGAATAAAATTGAAGATATTGAATATAATCCTCCTATTAAAGTTGTTGAAGATAAAGAAACAATAGATTTAATACGAGAATCGGCCGACATGACATAGTTGAAGAGAAATTGTTAATTTGACACTAGAAACAACGGTGTATATCGACAGTAAAATGAATAAGTAGTGATTTATTGTTGATTGGTAATCAATTTATTCTGTGAATATCCCATTCTTGCTAAGCTTTTGATTGTTAGCATACATTAAACAATTTCATATATCCATTCACGTTGTAATTTCCCCGATTCATCAATATAAATATTGCAATTTGTTTTATGCCGATTATGGCA
The DNA here is from genome assembly GCF_000331145.2 of Cicer arietinum. Classification (NCBI taxonomy): domain Eukaryota; kingdom Viridiplantae; phylum Streptophyta; class Magnoliopsida; order Fabales; family Fabaceae; genus Cicer; species Cicer arietinum. The sequence continues at coordinate 56,058,107 of NC_021166.2, read as the reverse complement.
ATATTTTATTTTATAACTTTATTCTATTTAGTGTGTTATTGATTCTATTGTTCGGTAAAAAGGTCCTACATATTATGTTATCTTTAACACCACTACACGTTTAGTTAGTAATATTTCAACATAATGAATCCAAATACGATAGAATGGACGAAGTTAACACGCAAAAGGTTAATTGGTGCTTCATTGCAATAGCGTTGAAATTATGGACCGTAGGAAGATTTGGTCAGTGGGAGTGTATATACTGATATTACATTCTTTTTTTTATCATACATGTAAGATAGTTTCTAACTTATATATCTAAATTTTGGTTTAGAAATATGAATTATATGCAACAGTTTATCGTGACCTTATCCATAATTTTGCAACTATTGTTAAAGAAGATGAAATTTACATCATGTATATTTTTCGTGTTATTCTTAATAAATATGCCCTAAGAATTTCGTGTCACAGACACATCGTTAACTTCACTGTTGATACTAGAATCAAACCTACTAGTAGACCAGGATATGATAACATGCAATACATATGATTTCAATCACCCATCAAAATACAATTCATTTAAATATGACATCATGGATGGGGTACAATTATTTTATCTCAATTCTTTTCGATAAAAATATCACAAGTTTTGAAGTAATTATTATATCTATTTTATTTTTTTTACCAATCACATTTGGTGATAAATGTTAGTCTTTGTCGAAGTCAAAAAGGATTATATAATTGATGGTGTCCTCGCTAATTTAATTTTTTTTATTCATACATCTATATCACAATGCTAATTATATATAATTTTTTACATATTTCCAAATTCACAAAGAAGAATTGAATAGCCTTTGTTTAGTTGAAATAAAGAAACAATTGCACACAAACGAAAGATCTCTTAAGAATCTCAAATCCATGTTAGTACCAAATATGTCAATCGACGATGATTTAGAAAATAAATTTATTACAAACCAACTTAATTATGATAGGGATAAGTTAACTAGGTATCACCATGAACTTATAAACATGTTTACCATTGAACAAAGAGGTGTATATAATCAAATTGTTGGTTCTGTGGAGTCTAGATGTGGTGGATTTTTCTTCTTATACGATAATGGAGGAACAAAGAAAACTTTTATCAGGAAAACATTGTCTTCTGGTTTGCATTCATGATGACTTAGTCCTTAATGTGGCCTTAAGTGGTATTACATCATTGTTACTACCAGGCGGTCATACAACCCACTCTACATTAAATATTCTGTTGGAGAAGACAACAAACACAAACCATTTGGTGGAACTCCAGTTGTAATAGATGGTGATTTTAGACAAATATTACTTGTAGTTCGCAGAGGTTCGATACCAAACATACTTGTGACTTCTATTAAAGCTTTGATCTTATGGAAGTATTGTAAAATGTTGAGGTTAACGACTAATATGTGGCTACGTGCTTCAACGATGAACAATATGATATCAAAAATTTTGTTGATTGGATTCTTTCAATAGGGGATGGAGACAATTTTACCGATGAGAATGGCGAGATATATGTCAAAATTTCGGATGATTTACTTATACATGACACAATTGATCATTTACTCGCCCTTATAGATTTCACTTATCCTAACATTTTAAAGAACATGCATGATGTTGCATTTTTTCAGGAAAGGGGGATCTTGCTCCAACTTTGGATGTTGTTGAGCACACCAACAATACCCTTTTTTCATTGATTCTAGGTGAAGAAAGAGAATACTTAAGTTCAGATTCAATATGTAAATCCGATGCGAATGATCTACAAAGTCAATGGTTCACTACTGAATTCCTCAATGATATTATGTGCTCAGGTATTCCAAATTACAAGTTGACAAGTAGGTTGTCCTACAATGTTAATGAGGAATATTGATCAAACTACTGGATTATGTAATTGAACAAAAATTACAATCACTCACTCGAGCAAGAATTTATTAAGGGCAACTGTCATCACTAGAAAAACTGCGGACGATAAGTCTAATTACAAGAATAAATATATTTCTGAGTGATCCGAATTTATCATTTAACTTCATGAGGAGACAATTTTCGTTGGCTTTTTGTTTTGCAACGACAATTAAGAAGAGTCAATGTCAGTCCATTTCTGATGTTGACATATATATTTCTAAATTTATACTCACACATGGACAATTGTATGTCATTGTATATAGAGTCACATCCAAAAAAAATCTGAAATTGTTCATTCTACATGATGATGATAAAATATATGACGCAACAGTTAATGTAATTTATCGTAAAGTTTTTTATAACGTGTAATTATACCAAACAACATAATTGAATTTATGATATCCATTTCAAATTATGATTTGTACACATTTTTTATTTATTTTTTATTATATATAATATTATATGTTTTGTTTCTTTTATCATATATAATATTTATTTATAATTTATATAAGATATAAATGTGAGTGAAAATTACATCCATTTAATTGGTCTAATAATTTACTCTATATTTGGGACGTATTACATATATTAATAGTAAATTTAAATGTTAGAGACAAAATAAATAGACATTTAATAAATCGAAAATTAATTTAAATTTTTAACTGAAATATTAAATTGATGGTTTCACTAAAAATAATAAAAACAAAAACAAAATGAATTTCCGCAAGACAGAAAGATAGTTTGCAAGTAAAATGTTGATTTTCAGTTTTCAACAACCGACACATTCTCCTTTGCTTCTCGTCTCCGCAAATCTTCAATCATCACCGACTCGCTCACTTCCACTCACTCTCTCCAACTGAGTCACACCAACGATTCACCGACACAGTTACTTATATCATTTCTCTACTCTTACCACCGAGTTACTCACTCACCCACTCGCTCCCCAACTCAGTCGCCACCGTGGCTCACAAACAGATACAAATGGATTCCTCCTCCGACGAAGAAGACGACCACCACAACCTCATCCACCAGAACTCAACAAAACCTCGAACTCCTCCCTCCATCACCGCCGCAACATTCCACGTCGATGATCTCAATTCGCGATTCCGGCGAGCCAATTTCAAGTTCCAGAAGAAGTACATTATCGCCATTATCGTTCTCCTCATCGTCATTCTCCTCTTCTCCATTCCAAATCTCCGCCGTCACTTCTCCACCGCTTCCTTCATCTCCGATTCAGTTTCCGATCGAATGAAGGAATCCGAATTGCGTGCCATTTACCTCTTACGTCAACAACAACTATCTCTTTTAACCGTTTTCAACCGCAATTCCCAATCCAACACTTCGGATCCGAACCAAACCCCAAACCTAATCGAGGATCTGAAATCTGCACTTTCCAAACAAATTTCCATCAACAGCGAGATTCAACAGATTCTGTTGAATCCGCATAGAATAGGGAATGTGTTTGATCCTGAATTCGATTTCGGAAACGTGAATGTCAGTAATGGAAATTACGATACGTGTAGAACAATTGATCAGAATTTATCAAAGAGAAAAACCGTTGAATGGAACCCTAAAGAGGGTAAATTTTTGCTTGCTATTTGTGTTTCAGGTCAAATGTCGAACCATTTGATTTGTTTAGAAAAGCACATGTTTTTCGCTGCTCTTCTTAATAGGGTTTTGGTGATTCCAAGTTCTAAATTTGATTACCAATATGATAGAGTTGTTAACATTGATCATATAAATAAATGTTTAGGGAAAAAAGTTGTTATTTCTTTTGATGAATTTTCTAATGTTAAGAAGGATCATTTGCATATTGATAAATTTCTATGTTATTTCTCTTTGCCTCAACCTTGTTATTTGGATGATGAAAAGTTGAAGAAATTGAGTGGTTTGGGTTTGTCTATGAGTAAACCTAAGGCTGTTTGGGATGATGAGGATACTCGGAATCCGAAGAAGAAGAGTGTTGAGGATGTTATGTCTAAGTTTTCTTATGATGATGATGTTATGGCGATTGGGGATGTTTTTTATGCTGAAGTTGAACATGAATGGGTAATGCAACCTGGTGGACCGATTGCTCACAAATGCAAGACTTTGATTGAACCTAATCGCCTTATTACGCTTACTGCTCAGCGTTTTATTCAGACGTTTCTTGGAAGGAACTTCATTGCATTGCATTTTCGGAGACACGGGTTTTTGAAATTCTGGTGCGACCTTGTATTCATTTTCTTTTTTAATTTAATATCTTATAAGATTGAGGGTGGTATAAATTGATGACTTGAGTTTGATGTGCTAGAGTAAACTTTTGCCTGCATTTGAATCTTTTCCTGGAGCATGAATTGAATTCAGATTTCATGCAGTCAGAGATTCCACACATTTGCATAGTCAGCTAATTGGAGTCACTGGATTAAGATAGGCTTCAATTTTAGCTTGTGAATCAGCTTTAATAACATAGTGGAAATTAAAGCAATTCTTGATCCAACGACTTCGAGGTGCTGACTATGTGTGTGTAACCTCTAACTATAGGGATCTGAATCAATGTTACCAATGGCAGATGGCAGGTTATGGCGGCCAGCCAAAAATCTGCCATATAAACATAGCGCTGCGGCCTATGACGGAAACATGACAGATATAATAGGTTTTGCGGCCTATGGCAGCCAGCACAAAATCAGCCATGCTATAATGGCATGACAGAAATTTGCCAACACTCATCTGAATTTGAATGAATTGCCAATTGCATTCTCATGGCTCACAAATCATGATTATTGTTGTTGTTGTTGTGTTGTTTTTTTAATTCTCACGGGATGCTTTTGCATCGTGAGAAAAACTATCCTGCCATTTTTTGGGTCTCTTTTTCCTTTATCATATTGCCATACTTATCCATTTTTATGTTTACAGCAATGCTAAAAAACCAAGTTGCTTTTACCCCATCCCTCAAGCGGCAGATTGCATCTTGAGGGTGGTTGAGAGGGCCGATGCACCCATCATATACCTTTCTACGGATGCAGCTCAAAGCGAAACTGGTCTGCTTCAGTCACTAGTTGTGCTGAATGGCAAGCCAGTTCCACTTGTAATACGGCCAGCCCGGAATTCAGCAGAAAAATGGGACGCTTTGTTATATAGGCATGGTATTGAGGGAGATGCACAGGTGAGATGACAGTGCTTCCTTATTTTTTGAAGTGGTTTAAAGTTTAAACTTAAACAGTGTAACTTTCCTAAATTTTTACATCCATATTCCATATCTGATCATTGGGGTTACAATTTACAAATGAGAATGGGTAACTTATGGTACTACAAAGCATTTACCATAGTTTAGAGAAGAGTCGGATTCATTGTGTCATTTGTGTGTCTATTCTAGGTAGTCTTATCTTGTATTTACAAAAGACTGACATCATGATTCAAGCTTGTGACCTTGTGCCAAGGCTCCTCTTCTGTTACAATTTACAAATATGTAAAATAATAAAACTGTCAAGATGACTACACATATCCGTTGATCATGCCCCCCTTCTTTGGTTGCATTTATTGTTGCAAGTTCTTGTGCCCCTTTTTACCCTTAAGTTTTAAGTGTAGTAACTAGTAAATGAAATCTTATCATTCTTATCCTGTCACGCCGCCATAAATATTTTACTTTCAGGAAAATGAAACTTCAAAAACCGTAGGCCCTATTGTATTCAACTTAGTTGGCTTTAGTTGTCTAACTTGTCTTGCAGCGGGATTGACTTCAACCTGGGAATAGGTTTGAGAATCCGGGTCAATTTGGGTTGATTTGGCTTAGTCACTGAATTTTTTTGCAGTCGCTCTAAATAAAAGGATAATGTTCATATTGAACAAAAAAACAATTCCGCACTTCCGTATGAACTTATAATTGTATAAGAATCTACTATTTCTTCTCTAGCTTACACCTTTTCTCTTTCCC